>NW_014011859.1:0-1625 GCF_000611645.1 Monoraphidium neglectum
GTCGTCGAGCGGCTCGCTGCAGCGGCAGGCCAGCAGGTTGGGGTGCAGCCCCAGGCTGCGCAGAGTAGCCACGCTGTGCTGCGTAGGCTTGGTCTTCTGCTCCCCCACGACGCCGATGATGGGCACCAGGGACACGTGCACGATGCACATGTTCTCGGCGCCCACCCTGGCGGTTACGGCGGTTACGAGGCGAGGGGTGAGTTCAAGATTGAGCAGTCGTTTCAGGGTTTGGGGATGAGGGTGAGGCACGAGGGACACGTGCGAAATGCACATTGTTTTTGGCTATCGCCCTGGCGGGCGCGAGGCATGGAGTAAGTCGAGATCAGAGGCGGTTGTGTGAGGGCAAGCCGCCCTGGCTGGTGCGAGGCGCGTTCTTTCATGGTGGTGGGGAGAGGGGGGGCCGGCGCTTGAGGGGCGGCTCGGCGGGAGAGCTGCAGCGGCGTGCGGCGCGGCTCTGGCCCCCTGAGACAGCCACAAAGCAGCCCGGCCGCGCCGCGTCGGCTGCGCAAGGGCCTGTTGTAAGGCACAGCAGGCGCTGGCAGGCAAGGCAGCCTGCCAGCAGCAGCAGCAGCAGCAGCAGCAGCAGCGGCAGCAGCAGCCGCAGCAGCAGCCGCAGCAGCAGCTGCAGCAGCAGCCGCAGCGGCAGCCGCAGCAGCAGCCGCAGCGGCAGCCGCAGCAGCAGCCGCAGCGGCAGCAGCAGCAGCAGCGGCAGCAGCAGCAGCAGCGGCAGCAGCAGCAGCAGCGGCAGCAGCAGCAGCAGCAGCGGCAGCGCCAACGGCTCACTTGAAGTGGAACTGCCTCAGCGCCTCCACAAAGGGCATCGACTCGATGTCACCCACAGTGCCGCCCAGCTCGATCACGCACACGTCGGGCACGCCGTCCCGGCCGTCCACCTTTGCGCACACAAGGGAGCGGCAGTGGCGCGGGCGGACGGGGCATGTGAAGGCATGAGCAGGATGCGCGCAAGAGCTGCTGAGTTGCTGCCTGCGCCGCTGCGCGGCTGGGAGGAAGCCAGGGAGGGGGCCTTGCCGCCTGCCGCAGCCCCCCCTGGCCCGCATGCCGCCGTCCGCCGCCAACCGTCCTGCCCTCGCCCGCTCCAAGGCGCCGCTTGGAGGCGCCCAATCCTAAGCCCCAGCCGGGGCCCGGCCGCGCACCGGGACGTGTGCGACGCGTTGGATCCAGTCTTGGATGGCGTCAGTGATATGGGGCACCACCTGCGGCGCAAGGCGAACACCGACAAGGGATGCAGCTGGGCAATTATGTCCAACAATCGAGCCCTCTCCCTGGCGCCCCCTCCGCGATGCCTGCGTGCGCCGGCGCCCCTGCCGCCACGAGACAGCCGCCTCTACGTGCCTAGAGCGCTTCCGACCGGCTACTCCAAACCGCACAATGATGTGCGGCGCTGCCGCCCCGGCCCAGGTGCGCGCATCGCATTTTGGGGGCCGGTGGCATGCGGCCCCCGCTGATCGGCTGGGTCGCACCACAGTCACGTCCGCTAGCCTGCAGTCAGCCGCGTAGGTGCATGTGCGCTGGACTGGCACCCCGCGCATCCCCCCCCCCCCGTTCAACAGCAGCGGCGCTGTCATCCCCATGCCCCACCTGCACTGTCTTGCCCAGATAATCTC
>NW_014011859.1:2328-12727 GCF_000611645.1 Monoraphidium neglectum
CACCTGCACTGTCTTGCCCAGATAATCTCCCCGCCGCTCCCGGTCCAGCACGCTCTGCAATTTCGAAATGGGTCCGCCGACAGCTCCCTCGGTGGAGGCAGGGAGCCGCCTTGCTAGAAGGGGCAGGCCTGTGCCATTCGGCCCCGCAACCGCCGCTCATCTTCCCTGGACAGCTGCTCCGAGGCAGCGGGCCCCGTGGAGTGCCTGGCGCCGGCGCCAGGCCAGCCGACAAGGCGGCGCCAGCGCCGCTACCCGCAACCGCCCTGACCGCCAAACAGCCTTGCCCCTGGTCCGCTGCCGCGCCCGCCATCCTGCTGCCACCGCTGCAGCGACAGCCCCCTGGGCCGCGCGTCGCTCGCCGGGGGCCGCCGCGCTTCGAACTCCTGCATTGCACCGCCACGCACCCAGCCCAGCATCCGCTGCAAGCCCCTGCATGTGAAAGTGGACCGCAGGCTGTGCGTTTGAATAAACGCAGTGACAGCTCACCTGGTAGATCTTGCCGGTCGTGATGTTATTGTCTCGGGTCAATGTGATGTCAAGGAAGCGCTCATAGTTCCCCAGGTCAAGGTCCACCTGGTGCATATATTTTTGGAGCGTGGGTCGACAGGCAAGGAATGCTGCAGCGAGGTGCGGCTGCGTGCAAATCAGGAATGACTAACAGGCATGACTAACAGGCTCGCCGCCCCGACCTCTAGTCGGTTGCGCCATCCATCACAGGGATGTGTGATTACCGAGAGAAATGTGAGCATTGAAGCATCACGTACCATCGCTTGGGGTGGACAATATAATCCATGAGTGGGTGTAGAAATGAAGCGGCAGCGGCGCATACAGCACCCATGGCGGCTGCCGCTGCTGCACACCAGCGAAGTGCAGCCAGGGCACCTGCCGGGTGTGTTGTTCAACCCACCTCGCCACCATCGTCCAGCACGAATACCTCGCCGTGCTCAAACGGCGACATAGTGCCCGCGTCCGTGTTTAGATAGGGGTCTGCAGGCGCGGGCGCCGCAGCCGTTTAGCATGGGGCCTCCAGCCCCATTCCACGGATTCAATTGCAGAATACTCACCTATCTTGATCGAAGTGACGCGCAAACCACAGTTCTTCAAGAGCACGCCGATACTCGACGCCGTCACGCCCTTGCCCAGGCCGCTGACGACGCCTCCCGTGACTAGTACATACTTCATGATTCGTATATTGCGCCGGTCGATCCAGCAGCTGCAACGAGCTCCGCCAAGGCTGACCGTATATGTAAATGATCTGGGCGGGCTTTGCTGGTCAGCCTACCCGATTCAAAATAATATGTTGTACGCAGTCTTCTGAAGCAGAGCTTTGCAACTGTGCATGACCCTGACACTGGGAGTTTGTAATTGGAATCGCTGCCCGCCAGCTTCCGTGCCCACCAAGTATGACTCCCGTCCGGTGATTGATACGGTAGCCGTCTTTGCGATTACAAGCGGCTCATTGCAACGGCACAAAGCTTCAGGGGCAGCAGTCCAACTTCAAACGCACGCAGCAGGTGTCGGTTTGGTGGCAGTGAGTCTCACAGACTGTTGCAGTGCCTGAGGTTTGGAGGGGCCTCCCTGCTACACAAAGACTCAAGACCACCAACAAGAGCTTTGCCATACCTTGGCACACACACAGAAAGCCGCCAGAGAGTCGCATGGCCGCCATTCACTTTGCTGCTGCGGCCGCGGTCCTGCTCATTGCGAGCTGCGGCTGCTGCTGCGCTAGTGATGCGCCGGCCGCAGCAGATGCGGCGGCAGCACAGGCAGCGGGCAGTGGCGGCGGCCACGCGCAGCACCCAGAGGAGGCGCTGATCAAATGGGCCAAAGATCGCGGGGCCGAGGTGTGGGGTTATGATATGCCTGCTGTTGCCGCAGACAGGTACGGGCGGTTGGGGGCAGCGCACCGCCAATCATGCGCCTGCTTCTGACCAAAACACCCTTTGGTAGTGCGTCGTGAGGGGGCAACATCCAGGGCACGCGCGGCAGCTGCCAGGTCACCGCTGCGGACGTTTTCAACTTTATCAGCAAGCGCCGTTCCTGAGCACCTGCATCTGTCCACCAACGCATCCTTGCTTCAAAACGCAAGATCAACGTCGCCATAGAGACGCGCGGCGGCGTGCGCGGCACTTATGCATCAGAAGACGTCGCCGCTGGGGGCGTCATCGCCAAAGTGCCCATGGCGGCTGCGATCTGGTGGGTGGCCGCCTTGGCGCTCCTTTTCATTGTGTGCACGATGCAGCCACGTATTGCGGCAGCATTGCACAATGAGTTGTGATCTGGCGAGTTGGGTGAGTCCTGAGGTGTGTCGGCAAGCGCAATCAGGTGCAAGAGCAAGTGTTTTTGCTGCAAGGCTAGGCCGCGATTGCCGCCGCGAGCAGTAGCCTCGGAAGCCCCTCTCGAAGGCGGTTTCTTGACACGCGTAGTGCTGTAAACACCAAAGCTTAAGCACCTGGGGTGACGACGGAGGCTTCACTCCCTGCCCTGATGACCAATCCCAGGTTCCCTGATGACTACACAAATTTCAGGGAGCTGGCCGTCAAACTGATGCGCGAGTCGCGCCGCCCTGATAGCCCGCACGCGCCCCACATCCGCGCGCTGACGATGCTGCGGCCGGCGGCGGAAGGCGTGGGGGCGGCGCGGGCGCCGCTGGCGCTGCACTCTGAGACGTTTCCGCCAGAGTATCTGCACGTCTTGGGCTCCTACTTGCAGGTAGGAAAATCTCAGAATCATGATTTTATGTTTAATCTCATGCATCAGATCAATGAAAGATAACCCATTGCTTGAAGTGAGGGTCTGAGGTGAGGCGCCTTTCAGACGAGTGACCTGCCTCATATTTACGTCGCACACGCCACACATGCGCTTGCCAGCTCTCTTCCAGCTGCCGCGGGAACGCATGCGGTTGTGAGTGTGTTGAGGTGACTTTTGCAGCAACAATTGTGCCATCAGCCTCGATCCGACGCAATCCCAATTGCAGGCCAGGCATATCGCCACCACCCAGTGGGACACAGAGATGTTCTGGTGGGTGGGCTGCGGCAAGCAGGGGCGCCGCTGCTGCTGCCTGCGCCGGCTCTTTCTATTGCCTGTTTGTTGGCTTCAAAAGGGCCTGTTGCGGAGGGATGTGAAACCCAGCGACCTGGAGCTCGATGACGCCTTGCCCCCCCTCTGTACACACACACAGTCACACACACACACACACACAAACACCTGCACGCACACACACACACACACTCACACACACCCCGCTCCCTTATGCGCCTCGTGTCAAGCGCCTCTCCACGCGCCCCCCAAGGCACCTTCCTCAAAACCCCTGTTTTGCTGCGCCCCATGCAGCAGCGCGGCCCTGCGTTTGTATCTCACAATCCTTGAGTGGGTCTGCTGCACACCGTTTACCCAAATACGCCCGACTCCCGCCATGCTTTCACCGCGCCCTCGCCACACGCCCTATCCACAAACCCTGCAGACCCCCTCACCGCTGCTTACTTGCCCACCACCCCCGCCACGTGCCGTTGGCACCACGCCCCAGGGCCGGCCACGGATTGAAGCTGGTGCAAGAGGGCTTCACCCTGGCCCACCTGAAGGCGGCAATGCTGACTGTGCGCGCGCCGCTGAGACATCACGCTGCATGCTGCACTGATGTGTTGGAAACCATTGCGGGCGGAAGCTGTGGCTGCATGATCCACCATTGGATTTGGTCGGCTTTACTGCAGCCTGTTTGCTGTTGCCCGTGTCACATCGCTGCGCCCCATCCCAATTGCAGAATTTGCCCAAAGCCCAATTGCCGCGGCCCTCCCTTTTCAGAAGAGAGGTTGTGCAGACAAAGTTTACGAACTTCTCGTGACCATGCAAGCCAAGCAGTGCGTCTCAGACCTTTTTTCCCGAATCGCCACCTGGCCCCGCCAGGTCTCGACGCGCTACATGACTGTCGCCCACCGCGGCCGCGAGTTCCCCGTCATCGTCCCGGTGGTTGACATGGCCAACCACCACACCACATGCGCCAACTGGTGGGCGGGGCGGCAGCCGAGTAGACACTTACATCCGGCTGGGTTTGCGCAGCCGCCCCCCCTTCCTCCTCCTCTTGACGGTGGCCTGTGCCGGGCAGCATAGTCGTTTGCAGGGCAAGCATACCGCATGTAGTTTCTTTCAGGTGGCCGCAGATTCAACTCAATCTGCAGCGCTGCAGCAACCCACCTCCCAATTTCCCCCGACCGGCCAAACCCTGAACCGCCCCGCTTACCCCTGCAAACGTGCCGGCTCTGCCCGGTCGCCTGCGCGCGCGCACCCTGCCACCCAGGTACGAGTTCCGCCCCTGCAACGCGTCTTTGCTGCCCTGGCCGCGCGTCAACTGGGACCTCGATGCACTCGCGGCCGAGGCCGGCAGCGTCGAGAAAGATGAGCTGTGCGCCTATTGGATGGCCGCGGCGGAGATCACGGCGGGAGAAGAGGCGTGCCTCAGCTACGGGTACCTCACGCCAGATCTGGTGAGATCTGGGGACGTGATCTGGTCGGCGAGTCGCGCGCCACTCAGCATCCAACTCAGCCGGCTTTTGACGGAAACGTTTCAATCAGCGCCTACTCGGTGCTCCTGCCAATCCAGGGTGATGTATGTGAAACCCAAGTACACCCAGCAGCTGTCCCGTAACAACAGCAAGCAGTTCACAAACAAACGCAAAAATGCAACAATTGCCACCATGATTGCAACAAATGCTACCACAAATTGCAAAACTCCACAATCGCAGGCCTTGCTGCAGTATGGCTTCATCCTGCCAGATGACCCGCCGCAGCTCTCCCACATGGACGAGCCCGGCTTTGCACATGACATGAAGGCAGGCCGCACCCACTCCGCGCCGCCGCGGCCGTTTGCGGGTGAGGGTTGGTTTTCAGCAAGGCGGCTGGCTGATGTTGGCTTTGGGGATTCAGCCAGGATACCCCACTGCTGTCTTTGCGGGGCCTTGGCCGCTTGGCAGGCTACATATGGTTGAATGGTATGCATGTCGCTCCCCAAACGGGGGCGCTTGAATACTTTGGCTGCCACCCAACGGCCCCAACACCCTTGTCCGCTGATCTTGTTTGCTGGTCTGCCAACGTCAACTTGCTTCAACCAAAACAACACCAAATATGATTCCCATTACAGGGAGCGCTTCCGAGGTGGAGCGAGAGGTCGTGCGGGTCGAATCGCTCGCAGCCGCCCTGGAACGCTCCCAAGGCGCGGCCGCAGCGACGCCCCACGCGCCGACGGACCCGGACGGTTCCGCCCTGGCGAGCCTCCTGCAGCTGCGGTCGCAGCGCGTCGCGTCACTGAGGGCGGAGGCCGCACGGCTGAGGCAGCAGCTGGAGGCGACGGCTGCGGCCGCGGCGGCGGCTGGGGGCGGAGGGCACGCGGTTGCTGAGGAAGCCGTGGCGATCAGCGGCCAGGGGTTGGCTACAAAGTCTGAGCTGTGAAGAATCACAGGCCAGACCTATGGCGCAGCGCTTGAAATGGAAGTGCTGTCTTTGCTTTTGTAATTGCCAGTGCAGGGGATTCTATGGCCTTCATTTGACCCAGAGCGGGCAGACATGTGTGCGGCGCAGTAATACATCATGGGTCATTGATGTTCTTGCCACCAACGGGTTGGTGGCATGAACGTGCCTGACCAATGGAAAGCACATCCCCTGACCTGAGCATTCAATGCTCACCCATCTACGTAAGGTGCTGGATGGTGCGCAGGGCCACGCGAACGTGGGTTGTCTCGGCGGTGCATGGCGTTTGGGCCGCCGGCCACTTGCTGCAGCTGCTGAGTAACGCAGGTGCCTGGCGCTGATGCTGCTGTGGAGTCAAGCAGCGCTCTGGGGTCTTCCTTGCAGCTGGTCTGGGCCCTGAACGTTTTCCCGCTGCCTTTCTTCCTGCCACCATCAAGCCACAGAGTGCAGTTCATGCCCTACGTGCGTGCTTGACAAGACACACTAAGCGCGAGCCAGCTTGCGTCCACCTACGGGCCATCTGCATTGACTAAAAGGCTTGTCAGCGAATGGCTATGATTACGAAGACTTGTAAGAGCTGCGGCGGTTGCACTTTACATCCCCTCTTTTGACAACAGCAGGCTCGAGGCGATCTAACAATCGAAGGCATTGGCAGACTGTCTGCGCACCTTCAAATGCAACCTCAACTTCACAACTGAAATTGGTGGCCATCAACTCTGTGCAAGTCCGATAGTTCCCGTGTTGCAAATAATGGGTGGTAGTGATTGGCAGGCAGCACGGGACAAGCCGTCCGCGTGTGTACGCAGCCCGAGTTGCCAGGCCACCCACATGAGTGTGTTCAGCAAACAACAGAAGAAGCCAGGGAGCCGCCAACCTCAGCAGCCCGATGAAACACACTGTGTTTTGTACAACAACAGCTGTACAGCACTATGTACGCGCTGCTGTCGCCGCCAGCTCGACGATCGCGGCTCGCGTGTTGACAGGGATTGCCCGCTGTTCAGCCACTTCGGCCCTTAAGGCTGCCGCCTCGACCTCCGCATCGCGGGCGACGGCTTCAAGCGCGTCAACAGCCACTGTGGGGAGAAATTCCATCAGCACCGCGCGCGCGCGGCCGCGCTCGGCGCCGTCCGCCGGCGCCGCCAGGCACGGCTTGACCGCCACCGCCACGGCGGCGGCGTGGCCGGCGCGCGCGATCGCTCGAAGCGTGCAGCGGCCCGCGGCGCGGGCCGCCTCGCTCTGGGGACCCGTGATGGCGACGCCCGTCAGCGCGGCCCTGGCGTTTGCGTCGGCGATGATGCGGCCCGCAGTCTCGGCGTCGGCGCGGGCCAGCAAACGCAGCGTCTTGAGCGCTGATAAGACGATGCTGCCGTCTCCCTTCCCCGCCGCTGCCACCACCGTGTCAAACACGCCCTCTTCCGCCATCAGCGCCCGCGCCGCGTCCGCGCCCAAAGCTTCGATCATCGAGTCAAACATGGTCAGAACGATGAGAAACCTCGCGTCGCTTGGGCGCCACCCGACGCGCCCAGCGGCGGCGAGGCCGCCCACAGCGCCGGGGGCAGCCAGGATTCGGGCTGCGCAGCCCTCGCACCACATGAGGGTTTCAAGCACGAAGCAAAGGTTGCGGAAAGCCCTCCACCGGATGTGACGCAGAGGGGCCTCAGGCACCTGCAGCACCTCGCCGGTGGCTCGCTGCAGGGCGTGCACCAAGGATTCAATCATGCCGTCCGTGCCCGCGATGCGATCGTTTGTTTCCGACGTGACCGCACCGCCGCGGGCACCCCCACAAACCACATCGAAAAGGATCTCCCCGGCTTCGAGCGCGGCGTGGCCGCCGCCTTCCAATGCAGCGACGAGCGCCGAGCGCGAGGCAGGCGCGAGCAGCGCGGCCACGGCCGCCGCGACGTGGGCGTCTGACTGGTAAAGCCTGTAATATGCTGCACTCGCAACTTCCGCCGCCGCGGCCGTCGCCTCTGGCGCCGTGAGAGCGCACACCAGCAGCGTGGCGACGTCGAATGCGTCCTCGACAGACGGCAGGCGCCCAGACTGGATCGCCTCTGCCTCCACTGCCGCTCGCGCTGCGGCGTCCATGGCAGGGGCCGAGCGGCAGCGCGCAGGCCAGGCGGGCACTCAGAGGTTCACGCTGTGATTGGGGCACGTGGGTCTTGCATGAGACCCAGCCGTCAGAGAGCACGCTTGCGATCCCATGCGTACATGGCACGGGGGCGGCGCCGCTGAGCAGCGCACAGCAGCGACGCTCAGAGCCAGCTCAAGCACAACCCTGGTCGTGATGGACATGACAATTGGGTATGACCAAGCCTCCAGGGCAAGCGAAGCCCACCTCCGGGATCCAGACTGTGCGGAAAGCCCGAGGCACTGCGCTGATAATTGGGCAACAGGCGTGGGCGATCCTCGTACCTGATTAATGCTGTTTGTAGTCGTTCTGCTTGCACGCTGGCATACCATATCATGAGATGCGCTGCTGCTGACGGCGAGCTGCTGTGTCCGTTGTCGTCGTGACTCAACACTGCCCTGCCCCCAGCGCTGTCGCTGCGCTGCTGCGCTAACACATCCTGCACTGGCGGCTCAGCCCGCCACTACTGCCGCGCGGCAGAATAGGAAAGTTCCAGCTTGTCGACTGAGGCAGCAGAGGACCACGCCTGCCAGCAGGCCTGTGGGGAACCCATGCACTCGCTCTGGGAAACACGCCTTTCCGAACTTCTAACGAATCCATACCACCTGCCTTCCGCATTGCCCGCGGAGAGCTCTCGGTTCTGATTAATCAACAGAGAGAACCCCAACCTGCCTGCATCTGCATCCCGTTGGCATCAGGCTCATCAACATGCAAAAAGCCTGAGGTTGCACATACAGACATCCCACAGACAGCCGCTGCGGCTGCACAGCACCTCGTCTCGTCTGAACACAGCAGGCTCAATGCGATTGAAAAGCTGATTACAAGGCAAGGCGTCAACTGTCTGCAGGCCTTTGACTGCGAGGCCACAACTGGGTGTGGTAGCTACCAACCCTTGCTTGGAAAGTGTGAAACTGTCCTGATGCCAGCGCTTCAAGTAACTAGAGGCAGCAGGGACCCAGCCATCCGCGCGTGCACACACACACACACACACACATACACACACAGAGGCCATATTGACAAGCATGTTGCATGTGTGTTCAATCGATCAACAACAACACAAGCTGAGGAGACGAGGCGCAGCCAAGCCGCGAACACCCGCAGGAGGAATAAAGACAAAAGTGCTGCACGTGCAGCACTACCTGCGAGACGTCGCCCTCACCGCCGCAGCCAGCTCAATGATCGCGGCGCGCTTGTTGACCGGGATCGCCCGCAGCTCGGCCACCTCGGCCCTCAGGGCCGCCGCCTCGACCTCCTCCTCGCGGGTGACAGCCTCAAGAACATCAACAGCCGGCGCGGGGAGAAACGTCATCAGCACCTTGCGCACGCGGCCGCGCTCTGCGTTGTCCGCCGGCGCCGCCAGGCACGGCCTGAGCGCCACCGCGACGGCGGCGGCGTGGCCGGCGCGCGCGATCGCTCGCAGCGCGTCGCGGCCCGCGGCGCGGGCCTTCTCGCACGCGGTGCCCGTGACGGCGGCACACGTCAGCGCGGCCCTGGCGGGTGCGTCTGTGATGATGCGGCCCGCAATCTCGGCGTCGGCGGAGGCCACCAGCCGCAGCGTCGTGAGCGCGCCGGTTACGATGTGGTCATCCTCTGCGCCCGCCGCCTTCACAACCATACCCAACACGCCCTCCTCCGCCAGCAGCGCCCTGGCTGCGTCCGCACCCACGTTGATCAACGCCTGGAACAGGCGCATGATTGTTATGAATGTAAGCCCGCTCTGGGGGCCCCACGCGCGCCCCGCAGCGACAATGGCGCCGACACCGCCGGGGGCTGCGAAGATACGCGCTGCGCAGCCGTCGCACTGTCTGAACCTTTCGAGCACGTAGCAAAGGCCGCGGAAAGCCCTCTGCAAATTTCGGTCAGAGTCGGCCTCAGGGAGCGTCAGCACTGCCCTGGTGAAACGGCCAAGGGCGATGACCATGGACTCGATCATGCCAGCCGTGCCTGCGATGCGGTTGCGTGTGTCTAACGTGTACACACCGCCGACGGGGCTCCCATTTGTAACACCCAAAAGGATCTGTGCGGCGTCGAGCGCGGCGTGGCCGCCGCCCTCGAGCGCCGCGACGAGCGCCTGGCGCGCGGCGGGCTCCAGCAGCGCAGCTACGGCCGCCGCAGCGTGGGCGTCGGAATGAAACAGCTCGATGAAGGCCGCCCTTGCGGCTGCCGCCGCGGCGGCCGGTGTCTCTGGCGCCGTGGCGGCGCGCACCAGCAGCGTCGCCACGTCGATTGTGTCCTCGTCAGACGGCAGGCGCCCGGACTGGATCGCCTCGACCGCCGCTTGCACGGCGGGATCCATGGCAGGGGCCGAGCGCTTGGGCGCCGGCCAGGTAGGCACTCAAAATCACACGCTGTGATTGGGCAGGTGGGGATGCAGGGGGCCCAGCCGTCAGAGAGCACGCATGTGATCCGCACCTAGAGCGGTGATACTGTAGCGCAGCTGAGCAGCGCGCGGCACTCGGAGAGCCGCCTTGAGCGCAGCAGTGGCCATGATCGGCATACAATTCGGGTTGCATCAAGCCTCCAGGGTAAGCAAAGCTCACCTCCGGGATTGCCGCGGGATCCAGACGGAAGGGTGGGCTGCTCTGCGTGGCTGATGAAAGGAAAATGTGCGCGGGTCATCCTCGAACCCTGGGACGCGTTTGAGCAGCTTATCATGTATTGTGAGGTGCGTTGCCGGCAACAAGTGGCTGTGTCCGTCGTCGTGTTGACTAACCATCGCTGTGAGAGTTTGCCGTGTGCTGCTGCGCGCCGCCAGCTGCGGCTGCCCTGCAGCGCTGTGCTGTGGCGGTGTGCTGCCTGCTGTGGTTA
>NW_014011858.1:0-605 GCF_000611645.1 Monoraphidium neglectum
GTCCGCACCCCTCGCCCCTCCTCCTCCCTGACCCTCCGCCCCAGGTGGTGTCGTTCAACGGCGTGAAGATCTTCAACCTGGCGCAGCTGGTCAAGCTGGTGGAGGAGTGCCAGGAGGAGTACCTGCACTTTGACCTAGACTACAACCAGAAGGTGGGGGGACACATTATAGGGCGGGCGGACGCACAAGCATGTCTGCGCCGCAGCTTGCCTGTGCGCGTGTGGTTCACAAGTGCGTGCGCATGTGTGTGTGTGTGTGTGTGCGCGCGCGCGCACGCGCGTACGTGTGTATGTATGTGTTGCTTGCGATGTCACCTGGGAGTTGTCGCGGCACATGCATACGCGAGTGAGTTTTAGCAGGGCGGTTGTATGCAGCCCCGACCGACCCCGCCCCCTTGCGCTGCCGCGCGCGTGCAGGTGGTGCTGCGCACGGACAAGGCCAAGGGGGCGACCCTGGAAGTTTTGGAGACGCACTGCATCTCAAGCGACAGGTCCCCTGACCTGCAGGCAGCGGCGGCGCAGGGCAGCGGCGGGGCGGCGGCGGCAGCGGCGGCGGAAAATGGCTCGGGCGGGGGTGGCGGCGCGGAGAACGGCGCCGCGTCGGGG
>NW_014011858.1:1168-12574 GCF_000611645.1 Monoraphidium neglectum
GTCGGGGGATGAGGAGGAGGGCGGGGGGGAGGATGGTGGCGGCGGCAAGGCGGCGGGCAAGGCGGCGGGCAAGCGACAGCAGCGGGGCGCGAAAGCCGGCGGCGGCGGGGGCGGGCGCAGGGGCCGGTGATTGGCGCTGCTCGCTCTGTTTTCGCCCGCGGGCGACGAGTGATAGGGTAGCGTTGTAAGCAACTGTTGTCGTTAGGCCAAAAGTCCATGCCACAAGGTGGTTGCTGAATAGGTTTACCCATGTCTTAAGCGGGCTGCCGCATTATAAAGGGCGCCTGGCCTGCTGCGTACCACGCCCTGTAGTGGCCTGCTGCTGGTGCTGCAATTGATCCCGCTGTCTGGAAGGGCAGACACTCCTGGTGGCATTGCCAAACACGACTCACTGCTATGCAAGAAACTCGGCCAGCCAGGCATTGTGGGGACGGTTTGCAGGTGTGCAGCACCCAATTCTGACGTGGCGGAGCGCGTCTCGTCACGAGCGCGGGCCATGGCCGGCGCCATCGCAGCGAAGCATGCCCCGTTGTGCGTCGGCTGCGCTCGCCTGGCCGTTTCTCAGTACCTGCCCGTGCCTCCGCCGGCCCTCGCCGCCCCTACGCATCCCCTCTGGCCGGGCTTGACGCCGCATCCCTGTTATCATGTTGCTTCTGCACCCGCAGGGGGATCCCAGCCTCTCCTGTCGACAAATGCACTGCCGATAATCTTTTCATGCCCGCCTGACCCTCTATACGCCCCGCCAACCAAGCTACGGCTGTAATTCGCAGCCGAGGGTACACCTGCTGGCAGCACTCGCGGGCGCCGCTCCCATTACACCAGCACGCCCTGCCGCCTCAGCAGCGCCTCCACCAGCGGCACCTTGCCCGGCGCCTGCTCCCGGTACAGCCGCACCAGCGCCTCGCCCGCCGCCTGCGGCAGCTCCTGCGCCTCGGGCTTGGCGCCCGCGTCGGACTGCCCCGCCTGGCCCTGGGCGCGGTTGGTGATCGGTGGTCAGGCGTGGCCGCGGGGAGTGGTCGGGACAAGTGAATGTCTGGAAGTGCTGGGAGGGAGGTGCTGGGCACCAACCCGGATCCACAAGGTCTTCATGCAGCGGCGCGCGATCGAATGCCGCCGAGGCGGCGACCCGCCGCTGCCGGCCCCTGGCCCCCACCTGCAGCGCCGCCGCCGCCGCCGCGAGCCCGTACAGCGCGCGCGCGCTGCGGCCGCGCGTCAGCTGCACCGCCTTCGCGTAGTACGCGCGCGCGGTGCGGGCGTTGGGGGCGCCCCCCAGGGTGAGCAGCGCGTCCGCGTAGCGGACGTGCAGGTTGGGCTCGCCGGGGGCCATGGTGATGAGCTCCTCCAGGCAGTACGCCGCCTGGCGGTACAACCCCATCTGGACGAAATGGGGGGGGGGAGGGTTTGGGCGGAGCAGCGGGAGGTTTGCGAGGAGGGGCAGCAGCAGTCGCAGGCAGAGTGTTGGCTGACTCGATTCAAGCGGAAGCGCCGGAGTGAAGGAAATGGCAAACGCCCTGCGGGGCCAAGGGATACGTCGCGCCACCACCATGCGCCGCGCGGGACGCCGCACGGTGCGACGACCCGGCAGGGCCTCCCGCCGCCTCCGCTTGCCCCTGGCCCCGCGGCGGGCGGCGGCGTCAACCCCCTATACCGGCCCTGCATATGGCTGCAGCACCGCCCCCTTTCTGGCCCCGCGAGTGGTGCCACCACCCCCGCCTCCACGCTGCCCCCTGGGTGCAGCAGTGGCTGCTGCGGCAGCCCCACCTCCAGGTATAGGTCCGCCAGCTCCTCCCAGGCGGAGCGGTCGTTCATCCAGTAGTCAAGGTAGGTGCGCAGGTACTCCACCGCGCCAGGCAGGTCCCCCTTGGTGCGGCAGCACGCCACCTGGGCGCGCGGCGCGCAGCGCGCGGCGCGCATACACGGGCGGCGCGAAGGGTGGGGCAGGTGTAGGGAAGCCAGAGCGGGCAGATGAGAGACAGGCTCTCGCGTGATCCCCGCAGGCAAAACTTGCACCCAAGTGGACCATTTCTGCTGCTGCGTTTGTTGCAGCGGTTGCTTCTCCCCCCATGGCGAGCGCCGTTGAAGGCGGGCGTCTCCATTGTTTGCGTCAGGCTGCCTCCACAGGACCCCGCACCGCCCGCCCCCCGCGCGCGGCCAGGACCGTGCGTGCGTGCGCCCACCAGCCGCTTGGAGATGGTCTGGTTGCTGGGCTGCTCCTTGATGATCTCGTGGTAGAACCCCTCAGCCTTTTCTGGGTTGCCCTGGGCCTCGTAAAACATCCCCTGCAAGGGCAGAGTGCGTGAAAAGGTTGACGCATCAACAATCAATACCAGGTGTCGACGCAGGCCGCTGCTGTGGGTCACTCGCTCTGCGTTACGGGTTGCGGGTGGCGTCGACGCGCTGAGCGTTCCTGCCCGTCTGCGCGTGACTGCATGCACGGTGTGTACGGCCATGTGTGCCACGAAGGCCTTTGAGATGGCCGCCCACCTGCAGCCGCTTCGCCCGCATGCTCTCCTTCGGGAAGCGCCGCAGCACAGCGCGGATCAGCTCCGCCGCCAGGCCTGTCGCGCCGACCTCAAGCGCCGCCGTTGCCACCTGCTCGTGCAGCAGCCACACTGTGGCGCGGCGTGTGGAAGGTTGGGACAGCAGCAGCGCAGTCGACGAAGGCACAGGCGAGGGCCTCCGTCACGAAACCCCTGCCCTGGCAGCGGCCAAGCGCAGCTGCAGATGCGGATATGCAACAGTTACACACATACTGACCTTCCTCCTCTGACAAGCCTCTGCGGTAGTGGCTGAGCAGCTGCGTCCCATAACGCGCCACCAGCTCTGCATTCGGCACTCGTGCGTCGCGTGACTGCGGCGCAGGACAAGGCCGCACCGGCACCACAACAGGGTCCACACAAGTGATTGCGTGAACAAAAGAGATGAATAGCCGGTCGGAGATCGTGACAAGCGGTCCAGTGGAAAACCGGCTGCGCACCAGCTTCAAGAACTGCCTTAGATCATCTCTTGGGGCCACGGAGGCTGTGAACTGCTGCAGCCTCTGCTGCAATTCATGAAGCTCCTCTTCTGCGCTCATTGCTGATACCTGCTAGGCGCTAGAGGCTGTCAGAAATGATCTAGGACTGATGAACCTCCTGTAGGGGGGCACTGCAGACGCTTGGATGCGACTACGTGAGCAAAATGATGCAGCTATAATAAATGTTGTGGTCACATGCACACAACATCATAAACGCGTATGGTGCAGCAAGAAGGGTGTTGACAAAACGGGTACTACACGTGAGTCAGGGAGAGACCTTGCACCAGCCAGAACCCCTGCTGCTGTCCTCGCTGCATTGCCAGTGCTTGTTGTGCCTTGAGGAAGTAACAAACCTCGATTTCACGTCAATATTGCTGCCGGTAGGTGGTTATGCGTACCGTATGCTCTTGCTCCCTACAGTACCCCCCAAACGCCCAACCGCAACAAAATGCATGGAGGTTGGGTTGTGGTGTCGTGATCCTGGCTGCATTGAATCGCGCGCAGCACAGGATGGAAGCCTAGCCAAAATGCACAGCGGGGGTATTGGCGTGCATGGGGAATGGCTGGCGCAGCAAGGGCTGGTGCCTCCAGAAGGCTACGCGGTTGACCTGGGCAATGCCGAGTGCAGTCGCCGATGACCTTCTGTGTGCTGGTTTACATGTGTACAATGTGCGATTGACAAAATCAAAAGGAAATGTCCCTTAACATACAGTGTGAATGACTGTATGATTGTTGATCTAGGCCTTCCTATCAGGAAGATGTAAGCTCCTAACTTTACTGCTACGTTTGAACAGGTTCTAAACCAGCAACTTGTAGACACAGCACGCCCATGATCGTATGGTGCATGAAAGCAGTTGAAGAAAGAAAGGAAGCTCCCAGAATGGTTCCAAGGTTGGGGATGTCGCCTGGCACAGCCTCCCACTACAGCGGGCCTAGACCAAGCTAAGGTCTAGGTGCATTCGACATCCAGCAGCAGCGGGACGCTCTTCAAGTGCACCTTGCCCGCAGTTCCGCGGCTTGCTGCAATGAGCGCCCCCGGCCTCCTCTGCCGCGCCGCCTGCAGCTTTTTGAAGGATCCTCCTGCTGCCCGCAGCTCCTCCACTGTCTGCTCCAGCGCGGCCACCACTGGAAGGCCCCTGCTGACCTGCAGGAGGCAATACAGAAAATAGACTATGTGTGAATACACATCACCCGGCCGACGTGTTGGCGCACACACGCACACCCACCAGCACGCGCATCCCTTTACATCCCCTGCACGCTGCACCCTGCACGCCGCACGCTGCACGCTGCACCCTGCACGCTGCACCTTGCACCCTGCACCCTGCACCCGCACCCGCACCCTGCACACTGCACCCTGCACCCTGCACCCTGCGCCCCCGCACCCCGCACCCCGCACCCTGCACCCTGCCGCCTGCCTGCTTGGCGCGAGCTGTCACACAAGGATGCTGCCCTGCAGATACAGGGCAGGGGCTGGCGCCCAGCACCACTCAAATTCCGACACCACCGACACGCCCCCAACGGACCTTGTCGGCAACGTAGGCAATCTTGTCCACCATTTGTCGCACCTGCAGGGTGCCCATTGATGATGCCAAAGTTTCAATCCATCAGCATGCAGTTTTGGAGGGAAACTAGGCACGTGGCTACTGCTGCCTGCAAGGGTAACCACTGCGCATACGCAGAACGCAGGGTAAAAACACATGACCGAGGCAGCATTGATGTCATCGCGCCCCTATGGTGTCACCCACCTCCTTGGCCACTGACGTGCACACGGCGCCGCTCATGCCTGGCACGTACTGCACCCCCGGCGGCAGCCCCTTGGGCTGGACGTCGTGCTCATAGCTCAGCCGGGTCCCAACCACCTCCTTGGCCACCCCGCAGCCCGGCGGCCCAAACAGGGGCTCAAGCCGCCATCCACCTGACAATTGCTTCAGCATGTTCTGCGGTTGAGAGTGGCGACAAGAGAGGAGGTTACACGCAGCGGGTGGTTTGCAACTCCTGGCACACAGCACCCGTCTCTGCACACCAACAACCTGGCGCACGCGGAGGGGCAAACCAGCTGCATTTGTTTTGACGCTTTGCCATATCAAGGCACTAGTCACACACACACATGGTCCTTACCGAGCTGAGCAGCTTGAACGTGACGCTGCTGCCGGCCCTCCCAGGGTGGCTGGTGCTGCCGCGGCCGCCGCTGCTGATCGCCGCTGTCCGGAATGCCCTGATGGGCCCCGCCTCTGGCACTGTTGCCTGGGCAAGACGCACATCAAATTGCACGCGGCTGATGGCCCAGAACTTGTAAGCGACGATCCGCACCGGCGCGCGGTTCTCTACCTCGACGCTGGAGAGCATACCGTCGTGCTCACCGTCGTCCCCGCCACGCTGCTCCCTGGTGAGCGGCACGGCGACCGTGCGGCGGCTAACCACGCGGAACAGTTCGTCGCCAGCTGGGTGTGTGATGATGCGCAGGGCCTCTTCAGGCATCAGCTCCAGGGTAGCCTGGGCTTCGGCGTGCAGCACGCCCTTTGCCACGAAATTCACATCAACGCGCCACGGACTGCCCGCCACTGCTGGGCCGAGAGGGGCCATGCGGCCAAACAGAAGTTGTCTGGGCTTGTAAAATCGGAAGTTTTGACAATTCACCCGCCAGATACGCTCAGCGACCGAATGCGTTTGCCTGCGCGTCACACAACACTAGCACGCAGTTCTGGCGCGAGGACAAGACACATTTAGCGACCCTCATGAGACGTATACAACTATAATTGCTATCAACACGGCATCATAGATTGCGTGCCCTCAACCTTTCGGGCAGCTCCTGTGAGTACCCTCCCATGAGCAGTTGCACAGCACGCACGAGTGCGACGGTGCAAAGCCAACACTTGTGCATCTGCAGTTTGCAAGCCTGCGATACGCATCCCCGATCTCTGGGCTGATATTCACAATGCACTCTAGCGCGTTAGCAAACCGTGCAAGATCAAAGGTCTCACTTGCATGAGGCACACGCCGCATGCGTGCATGCATGTGTATGCGTGCATGGTGGATTGCTTTGCATTATCTTTGAGCAACGGTGATTCATGCAAGCCAAGTACAAAACCCTTCATAGTGGAGGTGCCACCCATCTGTTTTGCACACACGCTGCCTGCTGCCTTGGGAATGTCACATTCTGATTGTGCAGCAGTGAGTGAGGATGGTGGCGTCACAGCGCACAACTGCATGTGAGTGCCATTCTGCATGAAAACCATGCATGCATACATGGAGTTCTGCGGGTACCACATCATGCTCACGCATGACACAGCAACCATACGCTGCGGGTCCGTGATGTGCTGGAGTCAGGTTCACCGCCCCGCTTGCAGCCACGTGCGCGCCTGGCAAGACAACTAGCAGGGGTTTCTGGCAAGACTGTGTGTTTGAATGCCCCTTGAAGGCACACAAGCGCACATCACTCACACCGAGCGTCCGTGCAGGCGGTCAAACCAGCTCAAAACACTGCGCCGGCAGCTGCTGCAGGGAAGTGCTGCTGCTGCTTCCCCAAAGCAAGCACCGCACCAGTTTGAGCGATTCATATGGAACACGTTCGCTTGCACCCTTAAGCCCCTTACGCATAAATCAGTGTCTCGCCTTCTTTGACGCTTCCCGCGACACGCACACCATGGCCGGTGCGCGAGGCTTCGGCTCGGCCCTTCTCTCTGAATGGTGGTATAGATTCAAGGATATCCTTGACGTGGACACAGAACCACAACCCGCTGATCGGTGCTGATACGGGCCATGCCCGGTTTCACCTCGGTGCCTCTCGCAGGCTTCGCCTGTCCCTTTACCTGCGCCCAGAAGCTGGTGCTGCCTCTGGTCTCTTTGAACTTTCTGTTCTGGTGCGGGCATGGGTCGAGCGCTGCCGAGCGCCCCGATGCCGCTGGCCGCACCGCTGCACAGCTCGCTGAGCAGGGAGCGCAACTCTGGCGACAGCGATCAAGTGCTCCCGCGCCAACCCGTTGCCACCGTTTACATGCAGGGTCATCTCTCTTGGTGGCCTTGGGTCGCTGCAGTACCTGTGCACGGAGCCCTTCAACAACACTGGGTACCTGTCCGGCGTCCGCGGTGCGTTTGGCGTTGGTCCACGATTTTTGCTGAACAGGAGCGGGTGCCGCATGGCGCATGCAGGAAGGGGTTGCATGCCGCATGCATAAAGGGGCGATATGCCGTACGCATGCAGCAATGTCCAGCATTTCGCAAGCCATTTAGAGCTAACCTGCCACGGCAAGTACACACATTTCGATTTGATGTGCAATTCCCACCTGCAGGCCTCAGCCCTGTGCACCTGACCTGCTCGAGGGTCTACAGCTACTATTGGTGCGTGAGCAGATCGTGTAGCAAAACCTCATCGGACTCCCAGGATTACACAAAAACCAGGCATCTGGCATGTTGTGTCATGTCTTGATGGATTTTTGATTGTTCTGCTGCTACCGGTACATCGCCAATATATACGCACAGTGCGCCTGGGCTGACTGTGCCTTCAACCCGCCCCAAAACGTTGCAGGTGGATTGTGGCTCTGGAGTTTATCGTGCTGTGCGGCCTGGCCCTTACCATTGCTGGCGGCCACCTCTCCGCCATGCGCCTTGCTTGGACGGGCCTGCTTGCTGTGGCGACAGCACTGTGCACCCAGGCCGCGGACACCTTTTTGACGATCAACAGCGTGCAGGTGCGTGAGTGCTTGGCCAACTTCCGAAGGCAGACAGACACAACGTTTGCTGCCTGCAAGTCATGTACTTCCCAACCACAGGCCAGCTCAATTGCGCCAGCACAAGATTTGGCCACCTGTCACGCGCATCAAGCTTGGGCAGCACGGAAACACCTTGAGAAGAGGAAGTCCTTCTGGGGTCGCTTGTGCAAAGCTGCTTAAACAGATGAGGGGGCGCAGCCAGAATGGATACAATCATAGCTGTGCACTCGAATCACAAACATGCGTGAGTCACCCTCACAACTTTATCAAATTCCCCACTATATGAGCACAGCACTACCAGAGCGGTTTGGAGCTGCACACATCGCGTGGCGCAGCTGCTGGCTTCATCATGACGGCGACCATCAACATGCTCCTCCTCCTGGTCGTCGGCGCTGAGTCCAAGGAGAGCGCCAACTGCCCCTACAACAAGCGCGAGCAGGCCGAGGGCGAGGAGCGGGCCTAGTCATCGCTGCAATTTTCTCTCCTTCGTTTGTGACCTTCGTGGGTCATCGATGGACTCTGAGTGGTTGGAAGCCTGCCTTCAGCCACAAGCCTCAAGCCGAGGCATAATCCGCATCGTTCAATCCTGCTGCCCCACAACTGCATTGAAATCAAGCTTTCGTCCTTGTCCTGCATGCGTCCCGTTTCTTCGAGTCAGTTCCTGGCCCGCGCCGCCCCAGTAATCTGTGCACTTTGAGTTGGTGCCTGTTTGCTGTGTGGGGCAGCAGAGGGTTGAAGACAAGGGCAAGAACAGGGATGACGGTCAACAATAATGGGGAAAAAACATGGTGTGGTTGTGTCATGATCCATACGGAGCCCACAATGTGTTGCTTTCGGTTGCTACGGTATGCTGGGGAACAAGCAGTTGAACACCATCACGCAATTCTATGCCAGGCTCTTACGCTCTGCGAACGTGTGCAAATCAGATGCAAAATTAATTGTGAAGGTAATAAAGGAAACCAACCTTTGGTGGCTGCTTGCAATGCGTCCCACCGCCACGTTGTGTGTCAAGTGACCCTGGAGTGCGACGTGATCAGCAGCAACAGATCTACATGTGCATGCGACCGTAAGAGTCAGTGCTAATAACTGCAAGTTTCACGGTGACGAGCTCCCTGAAGCCTAACAAGCAGTGCGGTTCGAGCCTTGAACTTCGACGCAGCGTGTGCATGCACCAGGTCCAGCGCGCGGGCTCACAAGTGGCAGTGAATTATTGGAGGAATCACAGCAGCACGCGAGATGGGTTCAGCAATTTCTAGAGCGCCGCCACCCGCAGGCGGCATCCCGCTGGCACCAGGCGGGCTGCAGCGCAGCGGCCGCGGGGCTGGAAAGAGTGTGCTCGGAGAGGTGGGGACCGACTCCGACTGCTGTAGAGGCTGACATATCACGTGACTGCCCCCGGGCGTGCGCCAACCAGCCCAGCTCTGGCCACGCCTGCGACTGCCGCATGCGATGGCGCCTGGCGTGCCGCCGCCGTGGCTGGCAGGCGGCGCATGGGAAAGCCGAATTGAAACACACGCTTGTCGGCCGTCTCCGCCTCAATCCAGACGTTCCCGTGCCGCTCCCCTGCCTGCCGTCCCCTGTTCAGCTGGCTGCGACGGCCGTCATGCTTGGGGGCCTCATGTTTGCCCTCAAGATCACTCTGTCCTACATGGACCCCGTGAGCCGCTTTGTGTAGGGAGGAGTGGGGCGAACGCGAGCAGAGCACAGCAGGGGCGGCAACAGGGGCGGTAGCAGATGCTGAGCCTGCGCGGCTGGGCGCCGCCGCGCCAGCCAAGCTGTGGGTGCTGCCCAATGCTACCCAGTCCCGGGGCTGGCTCTCCTAGGTCATGTTGAAAGATCGCATTTGAAGCCCCTGCCCTGCCTCGCCACGCCCCTCAAAACTTCTTCGCAGTACCGGGAGCAGCGCAAGGAGGTGGGCGTGTCCATGCGCTGTGCCGCCGCAGGGCTGTGCTGCTGCGAGGTTTGCGGTTTGGCCGGCAGCTGACGCCTGGTGGTGCCAGGGCGCCCTCCCGCAGCCGCCCTCCCACAACGCCCCTCCGCCTTCCCTCGCCCCCGCAGGCCAAGCGGCAGGCGCTGCTGCTGAAGCAGCGGCTGGGGCGCAGCCTGGTGCTAAATGAGTATGAGCAGGTGCGCTGCCGGGCAGCTGCCGCCACAGCATGTCGGTCAGCAGCACGCGAGCCCCTCGGGATCGCAAACAACAAGAGTTCCTAGCGCCAGTGCTGCCGCGCCGGCTCCCGCGCCGCCGCGCCCGCCTCCCAAAAAGAGGCGACCTTGTGCTTGCCGCTCGCCCTCGCGCGCAGCTGCTGGCGGCGAGCGTCCTCAACCCACACCAGATCGACGTCTCCCTGGACGACGTGGGCGGCCTGGACGGCGTCAAGAGGGACATGGTGCGCGCTTTGAATGCCGCCGCCGCGGCCGCCGCCTCCGCCGCCTCCGCCGCCGCCGCTGCTGCTGCTGCTACTGCTGCTGCTGCTGCTACTGCTGCTGCTGCTGCTGCTGCTGCTGCTGCTGCTGCTCCTGCTGCCTCGGCGCGTGCTAGCCGACGACCAAGCGTTAGCATCCGACAAGCCTGCTGAGCTGGCCAGAACAGAAGTTGTGCGAGCCGGCGAAACACCATACAATTAGGGCGCAGAGCCCAGAATGTTGAGCACCTCAACTGTGCACGTCCTCTGGCGCACCCCTGAACGCCGCCGCTGCGCCCCCGCACTCACCCCCCTTCCCTCGCGCCCACAGCGCCTGCGCGTGCTGCGCCCGCTGCGCGAGCACGACGCAGTCAGCGCGCTGCTGTGGCGGCCGGTGAAGGGTGTGCTGCTGTACGGGCCCCCCGGCACCGGCAAGACGATGCTGGCCAAGGCCATGGCGCGGGAGGTGGGTGGGTGGGTGGGTGTTGGGGGCAAGGGGATGCGGGGCGCCCACGGGCCCGCTTGCATGCGCGGCCGCAAGGGGCGGCTCGCGCGCCAGGAGCAACGGGGGATGCGGCGCACGCGCGCGCGGCTGCGGGCCGGGCGGGCCAGGCGCTGTTTCACTAGGACCCCAGCGACGCCCTGCGCCTGCCGCTGCGCGACCCACCCCCTGCCCTTGACGCATCTCCCGTGCGGCCCGTTCCTTTCCCCCATACCCCCCAGGCGGACTGCTTCTTCCTGAACATCACGGCATCCGCTGTGCTGTCAAAGTGGTACGGGGACGCAAACAAGGTGCGGATTACTGAGTGTGGATGTGAGAGTGTGTTTGTGTGTGTGTGTGTGTGTGTGCGTGCGTCTGGCGGGGGGTGGAGAGAGCGTCAGCACGGCCGCCGGCGGGCTGTTTGGGGGGGGGGGGCAGTCGCGGGGCGGCGAACTCAGAGCCCGGCGTCGCGCAGGTGCAGGCCAGCCCGATCGGCAACCCAGCGGGCCGCGCCCTCGCGCCGCCGCCCCCGGCCCCGCTCAGCCCCGGCCGCTTGTTCGCGAGGCGCGGGCGGCTGGCGCTCCGCCTTTGAGCCTCCGCAGCCCCAGCGCCGCGAGCGCCTTCGACCCCTTGAACGCCGACAGCCCCCACGCCAGCCAGCATGAGCCGCCCCGCCCCCGCCCTCGACGCGGCCCCCGGCCCCGCAGTTCATCCGCGCCATCTTCACCCTCGCGTCCAAGCTGGAGCCCTGCATCATCTTCATAGGTGTGCACCCCCCCTTCCCGACCACCTTTTCCG
>NW_014011857.1:0-9673 GCF_000611645.1 Monoraphidium neglectum
CCCCCACACCGCAACCGCCATCCCCGCCTCGTTTCCCCTGGTGGTAGGGTGCGAGCGTGCTCTTCTTCCCCGAGGGCACCCGCTCGCGCGACAAGGTCATGGGGGGCTTCAAGAAGGGAGCGTTCAGCGTGGCCGTGAAGGCCAAGGCCCAGGTCGTGCCCATCACACTCATCGGCACGGGTGCGCCGACGCACGCGCCGCCGCCGCTGCCTTGCCCACCCTGGGCTGGTTTCGCTGGGCTGCCCTGGTTGCTCACGGCTGCGGGGTTGCGAGTGTGTGCATCATTCCCGTGCGCAGATACTATACACGCAGCCGCCCCCTGATTTCCCGGTTCGCGTGCCGCCACGCCGCACCCAAGCCTGTGTTTTGAGCCCCGTTCCGACACCTCGCAGGCGTGAGCTTGTGCTTTGTCGCCAAGCACACGCACACACCCTAGCCGAATCCCTCACCACAGCCCAACCTTGTGTCATGGTGATGTCATCTTGTTGCCAGGTGATGTCATGCCCAGCGGTCGGGAGAGGGAGATGTACGCGGGCCACGTGACCATCGTGGTGCACCCCCCCATCCAGACCGCCGGCGCTGACGCCGATGCGGTCTGCGAGGAGGCGCGGCGCGCGATTGCCAGCGCGCTGCCGCCGGAGCTGGTGGGTGACGCGTCGGCGACGTCCTCCGAGTGACGAGCGACGTTGGAGTGACGTCGTTTGACGCGTGGGCTGGAGGCTCTCAAGGGTTTTGCCACACAGGCGATTTGCCAGTGGGCAGGCCTGCCGCCTGGGGCCCTCCAGAGGGTCTCGTTTGCAGGAGGTCGCGTTCGGCCCTCGTGACGCGCGTGCCCCAGCCAGGCGGTGTCGCAGCACCCCAGCGGCGCCTCATTTGGTTTTGGGAATTTTCTGGTGATGGGTATGATGATTGGTGCGGCCGTGCTCACACTTCGAAGCGCACGTTCATTCATCATCCGGGGGGAGGGGGGTGTCAGTGCTGAGATGCCAACAGCGCAACTGTGAGAGCAGTTTCGGCAGGCTCCCCGGCGCCGGTTTGCTGCCGTTGTTTGATTGCCCCGCTTTACCATTCTTCTTTCTGCCGGCCGATCAGCCCGACCGCCCCTCCGTCAGCAAAGGTTACCCCGCATCACGGCGCTGATCCTGATGGCTCTTGGGTTTTGACGGCCGTCAACGCGGCTGACGCCCCAGACCGGCCCGGCGGTCGATTGGCGTGGCCCCTCACCAAGTAGCGTGCACCGCGTTTTTTGGCCGTCGATGCGGTACGGCCGCCACTTGTATCTCATGCTGCTTCTCATGCCGCAAGAAACCAACCCGTCTCCTCTAGAGTAATGCTGGACCCTGCACGATGGTGCTATCAGGGCTATCCATGTCTGTCGGATCCTGCTGTATCCGCAGGGGCTGTAACGGAAAGAACCCTGTGGTTTGAACAGCTGAGACATCAATCCGCTCGCGTCGCGTCAGAGCTGTCATGTGCAACACAAGCATCCGCACAGCAGGCAGGCACGCAGAGACCCTTCTCATGCCCCCGAGCTCGCTGCGCCACAGCTGGCGCTACGCGCATCACACGCTTGCCTGGTGACACGTCTGGGCCTGACCGTGATGAGGGGTTTCAAACAAATAACACTCCGCTGCAGCAAGAAAGCAAATTGGTTCGTAACTTTGTACTTCGCCGGCCGCCAGCAAAGGGGCGGGGTGCTCGTTGCAACCAAGAGGACATGCAGGCCAGAAGGGCAGAGGCAAGCGGGGGGTCAAGGGCAGCCCCGCCGCCTCGACCTGCCGCCTTCTTGCGGGTTGGGGCAGACGCGCCGGGGTTGGGCGGCTGTCATGGGCGTTGAGGAATGCCGACTCGAGAGCGCGCGGTGATGGGGAAGCGGGGCAGGGAGCCAGCACCATGAAAAGGGATACTCCTGTGCTGTACGACAGCGGTTGATTTCGGACGGTTTTGTGCTGACATGCTGCCCCGGGCTCCTGCAGCCTGCATTCTGCAACCGCGGTGCGCTCAATGAGGGCCGGGCAGCCCCTCCTGCTGTGGAGGGATCTTTTGAGACGAATGCCAAAAGATGAACAACCCCTGCCACAGGCATGAACACAGTGGGGCGTGAGACCAAGAGCAACGAGGCACGCACACGAGCTGAGGATGGAGCGTGACAATTCGCGGCCTTGCGGGCCTCAGCCCCTGCCTCGCCGCTGCGCCGCCGCAGCGACGACGCCGGCCACCAGACACGCACGCTGGTGTTGATTCCGGGGCTGAGGGGTAGGGGGCGACCTCGTGAAATCGGCCGAAGCAGCGGCCAGGTGAGGGGCGCGCCTCTCGAAGGCACAAAGTCGGCAGTGGGTATGTAAAGAAAGTGTGTACGAGCGACAGGCACGGCTGCTGGGTGGGTCGCAGGTGTCCGTGTGATGCGGCGCGCTGCGGCAGCGGCCCAGGCGATTCGCGGAGGGCTGATCTGAGCCGGAGCAGGGGCGGCCGCGCCTGGCTGCGGCGCTGCAGCAGGAAGAGAGCGTGGCGCCTACACCAGCACTGGCCCCTCAGCCCATTGTGGGGAAACAGTTCTGCTTCTGCTCGTCCGTGACCTGCGGGGCCATCAGGAGTGCGGGTTAGTGCGGGGACATGAGCGTATGAAGGGTGGGCGTCGACAGGATGCGATGGTCGACAACAGTAGACATGGGTGGAGGGCGGCTGCTTGACGGTTTGCTTAGTCCAAGGCTAGAGAGGATGTATGCGGGGGGAGGGGAGGGGGGTGCTTCGCACACGGCGGTCTCCACCACCTGCTTCCCAAACAAACAAAGCTCTTGCGCCTCCCCGCAGCAGCCCCAATCAACCCCTCCGCCCGCCGCCACCGCCGCCAAGGCTGCACCCACCAGCTTGTCGGGGCACTTGTCGCACTGCTGCTGCTTGGTGCAATAGTAGCGCGGGCCGCCCTGCTTCGGCCCCGCGCTGCAGGTGCCCACTGCGCCCCCGACTTCCGGAATGTCGTTCACGCAGCACGCTTTGTTGGGCTGCAGGCGCGGGTGCGCATGAGCAGGGGGGAGGGGGGCGGGGTGAGGCAGCAGGCGCATGCTCGCGAATAGGACAGGAGGACGGCGGGCGATGCCCGCATGCGTGCAGCATCCGCCAGACCTTCCCGACATGTATTGTGAGCTGACAGCGACCCCAGCACCATTCAGAGGCAGTGGCTGATGCAACCCCCACCCCACCCCACACCCACACAGCAGCTGCTTCCCCTCCTGCCCCCACCTGGCCGCAGTCCTCGGGGTTGAGGGTGCACACCCCCAGGACAGCGTCGCTGTTCAGCAGCCCGCCCTGCCACTGGCCCTTGCAGAAGATGCCCTTCTTGCCGGCGGCGCGGTAGTTGCAGGGCTGGTAGGGGAACACGCGGTTGTGCACCAGGCCGCTGATGCGCTGGTCCATCATGCTCGCGCAGCAGGACTGCGGGTGTGCAGTATGGCGAGGGGTTTGACCGTGGTTGACCGCGCGTCAACGCATGAGGCGGCAGCGACCAGGGTGGAAAGAGCGGCAGAACACCTTGTGACGGGGTCATACGGTATACAAGCGCAGGCCCAGGCATGGTGGTGATGGGTGATGGATGGTGGGTTTCGTGCGCGTGTGCGTGTGCATGTGTATGTGTGGTGGTGGTGGTGAAGCGCAAGTTCGCAGGAGGGAATAGCGTAGTGCAGGGGTGGTGGTGGCGGTGCCTTGACCCGCGGGAAACGCACCTCCCCCGGCTGGCCGCAGCTCTTGGGCAGGGCCACGCAGCGCGAGCGGCCGTAGCCGCGCTGGAAGACGCCGTCCCACTTGTAGGGCTCAACACCTGGGGCGGTGGGGTGTGCATTTGGGGGCATTTGGCCCGGGGGTGGGGTCGCTCCAATCACACACACGCTGGTAGGCGAAGAACAGCAACCACAAGGCTTGCCAGGCTGAATCAAGAAGAATGACTTGTGACGCCGCGCAACCGCCGCCGTGTCACAACAGGGACGGTTCCAACCCAGCTGCTGCAACCACGCCATCACACCGCTGCTGCCGCTGACGCCGCGGACCACGCGCGCTAGACGCAGCGACCGCCGCCGCAGTCCGTGCGCTGCGGTCCGTGCGCCGCGAGCCTCACCTGGGGAGTCCGGGAACTGGGCCGTCCCATACTTGTTGAAGTCCTCATAGGCCCACACGCACATGCTGCCGCCGTCGTCGCAGAACGGCACGGGCGTCTTCTTATCCACAAAGGACCGCTCCCGCACGATCCCGTCCTTGTTGGGCGGGCAGCACGCGGACCCGAGCTTGCCGCAGCCCGCCGGCAGCGGCAGGCACCGGGGCCCGCCGAGGCGCGTGTCGCCAGGCGACGCGCAGAACGCGCCTGGCCCGCAGTTGAGCGCGGCGCCGGAGCAGCCCAGCTTCTTTGCCGCGCCGCCGCAGGGGCGCCAGAGCTGGCCGCAGTCGGCGGCTGTGAACTTCCTGCAGACGCCCATGACCTTGGGGTCGCTCGTCGCCGTGAAATTCTTGGTGAGGTTTGTGTACTGGGCGAAGCTGCTGTAGGGGATGATGCCCTCCGCCACACAGGACAGCCCGGCCTGGCACCTGTCCTCGCCTGGCGGTGTGGATGCGGGCCAGGAGGGGGGGGGGGTAGGTGGGGTAGAGGGGTTGAGCAGCCGGGAGATCCAGGGTCGGCCCGCGCAGCGCGGGCAATTAGTCTCACAATCATATCTGCGCTGTTCGCACGTGAGAATTGCCTGCAGCAGAGGGCCGCCCATGTCTCCTCGTGCTGGAGCGAGGAAGGGCAGTGGCGGGCTGCGCACAGCCAAATAATGAATGCGCAGTCTGCGGCGCGTCTACGGGTCTCACTGGCTGGGTCAAAGTTGTAGCAGCAGGCCTTGCCCTCGCGGCCGCAGTCCTTTGGGGTCGCCAGGCACGCCATGGGGAAGCCGTCGCCGCCTGGACGCGCGGCGCAGTGGGCAGCAGAGTGGGTTGCACCGAATGAGGTGGCGAGGCAGGAGAGACGGGCGCCGGGCGCCGCATCACGCATGTCGCTGCACCCAAATCAACAGGGCCAAGACGGTTTCGCTCGGCCTGTGGCAGTGCCGCCCGCTGGCGGCAGCCCCGCGTGTCGGGCTGTGCGGCGCGTCTGCTCACCGTCTGGCGGAACGCCCCCCTCGTTGGCAAACATGTAGCACTGTGCGCCGTCATTACACGACCACTGGTCACACGCTGCGATGTGATAAAACGGAGCATTTGCGAGCGGGGGCGCGTGCGGGTGCGCGGGCGTGTGCGTTTGAAGGGGTATGCGGGTCCAAGTATGGGTGTGTGGGTGTGGAGGTGTGCACATTGGAGTGGGAGTGGGCGGCAGGTGGTGTTGCGTGGATGGGGATTGCTGCAGGCCAAATGTTGGCACCCTTGGCTGAAGGAAGGGGACAGCCACGCTCGGAGCATTGCCGAATTGTTGCCTGTGAGCAGTTGCTGTGGCACAAATCCCTGTCAACCCTCGATGCATGCGCGTGCATGCAAGGGCGCGCGTGCCCTTCAGGTGCAGCCGAAGCAGTCCTGCAGAGCGGGTGCGCTTGGCCACCACCCTTGTGCATCGTAAGCACAAGCCCTTTGCCTGCCGCTGGATTGCACTTGTTGGGCTGTCAGCTCACCTGTCAAAGGCGTGTCTGGCGGGCACTGGGGGCAGCACTTTGCCCCGATGCCGCCGCATTTCTTTGGCTCCTTTTTGGGCATGACTCGCGGCTGCGCTGCCGCTCCCACCGCTGCCGACAGCACCAGCACCGCCACTAGAGCGACCATGCTTGCCGCCGCCGCCGCGGTACGCCGCCGATGCACGCCTGGCCCGTCGCTTTTAGGCGCCACAGGCCGCTGCATGGCCGCACCTGTCCGCTGCGTGTGGACGGGGTCTGCTGCTCTCGGTCACCCGCACGCAGAAGGAAGCTGCCCTGGTCGCTCACTGCACCTGCCGTACAGGCATGCAGGCTGATCCTGTGGAAGTGGGCCACGCAACGCAGCATAGAATCCTTGCTGTGCCCAATGCCGAATGGCGCCGTCCCGCCGCCGGCAGCGCGACGCGGGCCCCCAACAGTGGCTGCCATGGGGTCACCTTCCACCTTGCCCTTCCGCCAAGACATTAGGCGCGTTCAACCGTGAGTGTCTATCACACTGGGCCGGCAAAGCACCCTGGACCTCACCTGCTTCGAAGTGGTGAAGGCTCTGGGGCGAGTGACACACCAACGATCTAGAGCCTCGGGCCCAAAAGAAGCCAGAATATCAGATCAATATCTTACAAGACCCTTGCTGGCGGCCTCCCACCCGTCACGAGCACGGCGCTTGGCAACTGGCAAGCGTCGTCCGAGTTCCTCCGCTTGATTGGATATGCGGATGTTAGCGATGGTGATAGATACGCCTGTACAGCATGCCTTGAGCGCGGCACATGCCGCACCTCGTGCGTGCCAGCAAGGAAGCGAGGGAGACTGTCAGCCTGTCGGTGACTGCCGATGGTGGCACAGTCTGCTCAAAGAACTGAAGTACATTAGAGCCAGGAGCCAGTGACACTTTTTACCTGTATAAATTTTGCAAATCGCATCGACTGTGCTGTACGCATTGCCGTTGACAACACACGATTTGCTGTTTTGCCCGCGGTCTGCAAGCGGCCAGCAACATCGCCTTCAGCGTGACTTCCGACACGTAGGTGTGGCCGGCACCCGTCCAGCGGCTGTCCTGCTCAACTCCCACCCAAGACCCGCCCAACGCAACCCGCTGCTTGCGCTGGCGCTGCGCGCGCCACCACTTCGAAACCAAGACCCCCGGTCGCAAGGCGCTGCTGCGTCCCGCCAACGTTGCAGGCTTGCTTTCTCTGGTGGCAGCAGCAGCAGAAGCAGCAGAAGCAGCAGAAGCAGCAGCAGCAGGAGGAGCAGCAGCAGCAGGAGGAGCAGCAGCGGCAAGCCGCATGGTCTCGCGGCGCCAGGTGCCGCACGGGGAAGGCAGCGGGGCGCCCGACGCCGCGGGCAGCCTGGCCCCAACACTGCAGCAGCGGGCTCACCAGCAGTATCTTATCCACCAGCAGCTGCAGGGCCGCCAGGCGCAGCCGCCTCGGCCGCAGCCGCAGCTGCCCCAGGCGCAGCTGCTGCCAGGCGCGGGAGCAGGCACAAACGCAGGCGAACAGGCGCCGTCACGCGAGCATGGGGCTGCCAGCGACCGGCCCGGGCTCATCGCCACGGCCATGCCAGCTGCACACCACATGGACGGCGGCAGCGCCTCTGCTTTGACCCCCGGGCGGCGACAGGGAGCGGAGGCGCAGGCGTGCTCGCCACTCTCTGCCGGCGCCCACTGGCAGACGGCGGGCAGCCTGCCGCAGCAGTGGGGCGATGCGGTGGATGGCGGTTCCCTCTCGCCGCCAGGCATGGGGAGGGCCTCGTCAGCGTCCTCGCTTCCTCCATCAAGGCAACAGCTGGCCCCGCCTGCCCAGCAGCAGCAGGAGCAGCAGCAGCAGCAGCAGCAGCAGCGGCATGGACCAACACTCACCATTGATGCTGAAGCCCGGCCCTGGAATGCACCAGCCCCCGCCAACCCGCAGCAGCATGTGTCGCCTGCGCCGCCCCAGCTTGCGCCAGTGTCTGCGCGGGCCCCGCAGGCTGCGCGCCCGCCCCAGCAGGCTGGCATGCAGCCGCCGGCGCTGCCGCCGCTGCAGCTTCCTGGGCCGCGGGGCCCTCCCCCGCGCCCGCAGCAGCAGCCACAGCAACAGGAGGACGAGCAGGAGTTGGAACAGGAGCGCGCTCTGCTGGCTCTGCTGAGCAGCGAAGGGCTGCGGCCGCAACAGGCTCGTGCGAGCTCACGGCTTGACGAGGGGCGGCAGGGCCGCATCGCACAAGAGCAGCAGCAGCAGCAGCAGCAGCAGCAGCAGCAGCAGCAACGGCCGAGGCTGGCATTGTCGGCGTTTGCTCAGCTGGCAGCTGTGCCGCTTCAGATCAGCACGCCTGCAGTGTCGCCCGGCGCCGCATCTCCAAAGCTCGACCCCGCCACAAAGCCTCCCACGGCCGCAGCCGGCCCTGCGGCGGCGCAGCCGCCCCTGCTGCACCAGCCGCTGCAGCAGCTGCCGCTGGAGCGCCTCCCATCGCCGGCCGCGCCGCTCCCGCCGGGCCCGGGGGCCGGCGGGCCGGCGCTGGGGGACGAGCTGCCCCCTGGAGCGTCCCCGCAGGTGGCGTGGCGGCCGCGGCTGGGCGCGTTGGGCTGCCGTAGGCCGGCGCCTGCCACTGTGCCCCTCATGACGCCCACCAGCAGCGACTGGAGCTACTGGAACGACCACAGGCGCGGCGCCTCGGGGACCTGGGGGTGGACGGTTGAGGGGCTTTGGGGGTGCATCATTCGACGGCATCTGGGGGTGGAGGGGTGGAGGGGTAGGCAGCCTGCAGTTGCGGTAGCGGGACGGGCTTGTGAGCACAGGCGGCAGCTGATAATCCGAAAGAACTCAGACCGCATGCAGAGTCATCATGACGGAGGTGCACCTGCCCAGCTGTGTGCGGCATGCATCTGACATCACCGTGACGTCACCACGTGCAGGCACGACTCCATGCTGTTCAACGTGGGCCTGGTGGCGGACGCCGGCCACCCGCGGCCGGTGAAGCTGGCGGCGGTGGACCTAGCGCGCAACAGCCACTGGTTCCAGGTGGGAGATTGTTGGGCGCGCCTTGGCTCGCCTAGGAGGAGGAGGGTTGTGTGGGGTGTGCGGGTCCTGTAGGGTCGGGCTGCGTGAATATTTGGTGGGGCATCTGTGCGGGTCGCCTGTTGATCTTGCATAGCAGCCAGTGGACACGGTGGCGCGCCTGGTATGCACGCGCGCCGGGGCACTTGTACTCGAACCGCAAGGTGCTGCGGCACTGCGGTGGCTGCCGCCAGCACGGCCCCGAAACGTGCACACGCCGGCAAGCCGATGGCCAGAGCACGCCGTCGCCGCGCAGCTGCGGCATGCCGCTGCAGCCTAGCAGCCGACAAGCCCCGAGCGCCGGCCATCACCCCACCACTGCTAATGTGTTCATTGAGCCTGCACGTTTTACGTACAACCTGACGGTGCCCTCAACCCCTGTTGTCATGCACCTCAACCCCACCCCGCCACCCCAGCTGCTGATGGCCAACCGCCACGAGCTGTCGGGCACCGCCGCCAGCTGCGTCGTCATCCCCTGCTGCATGGAGCAGGTGCGCGCCACGTGCCACAAAACATGCGACGCCCTGCCCCCGGCAGAGTGCCCACCAGCAACTGCTGCTTGGAGGCACGCGTTTGCTGGGCGGCATGCTGCACCACCCCCTCGCGCTCGAACGAGTTTTAGGCTTTGGCTTCCACCCATTAAATAATGCATGTGCGCCTGTATCCATAACTGCCTGCGCCTCACCACCCATCCTCTTGAAACACACACGCACACGCACACGCACACACACGCACACATCAACACCCACCCCACCCATCCCCCCAGGAGCTGCTTGAGCTGATGGTGGGGGCGCTGTACGCCAGCAGCATTGACCTGGGGCCAGACAACGTGGAGCCGGTGTACAGGGCGGCAGACGCCATGCAGGTGTGCCCCTGGGGGGCAAGGGCGCGTTCTTGTGGGGATTGGCATGGGGAGGAGAGGCACAGCACAGGATGATGGCATAGGTGAAATTTTGAGGTTCAAGTTGAGCCTGAGGTCAGAACATGTGTGTG
>NW_014011857.1:9914-12251 GCF_000611645.1 Monoraphidium neglectum
TGCCGCGGGGGTTGAAATCGCGGCAGCACGGGTGTAGTCACCTCGGAAGGTGTGTGAAGCCAATGTGGCACGGTGCCCTGCGTCTGCACCTGCCTACACCGTCGCTCAGTCGCTGCACTCTCCGCAACACGCATACCTTCCCGGGCACATTTTCTTGCAAACCACCCCAACGCACGCCATTGCGCCGGCGCTGCGCCTCCCTGCACCCCTGGGGCTCCTCCATGCCAGCCGCCCGCCGCCAGCATCGCGCGCTCAGACAGCCCCGCCGTCACCACCGCCTCGCACTGCCGTGCAGATGCCGGCCCTGATGGCGGCCTGCGAGAGCTACCTGGCATCGACCGCCTTTGAGGATCCCGAGGCGGACCCCGCCTGGATCACCGCGGTGTATGATCTGGCCTGCGACCTCAGCAGGTGCGACTCGCAGGCCGGGGGGATGGCGCCAGCGCCACCGCTGCAGCGAGTTTCCCTGTCGGCACAGGCCGTGCCTGGCCGGATGGGGTTTGCCAAAGACTTGGTTTCAGTGCGGGGCCTAGCTGAAGCCGCAGGTCTGATGCTGTTTTTGTCGCGGCTGCCTACTTTGCCTGCCGGCGCGCCCGCAGGGTGGAGTTTGCGTCCTCCCTGGCGCGCCACTTTGCGTGCGCGGCGCAGCGGGACGCGGCGGGTCGCCGCGTGGTGCTCTCCCACATCCTGCGCAGCCCCCCCTACGCCGGCGACGGCGCCGCCCAGATGGCCCTCCTGCGGCAGGTGCGGGCGGTTGGAGGCCGGCTGGATGCGCAGGGGTTGAAAGGGGTTATACGATTTGGTCCAGCAGCTTCTGAGAGTGCAGCTTGCGCCCAGATTTATTTCTGCGCTGTCGGTGCGGGCAGCTTGCTTGCCTGCCTACCTGCATGCCACCCTTGCCTCCCTCCCTGCAAGTCGCACGGCCTCGCACACTGTGGGTGGCACCCGCCTTGCTGCTCATGCAGTCCTGCCGCCACCCCCTGCCCCCGCGCCTTCCTCGATCCAACCCTCGTCCCTCAAACTTGCATTCTGTATTCGATCGCCTCCAGGGCCATGATGCGGCGTGGAACGGGCAGGGCCCCGAGGTCCTTCTGATCCACGTGATGCTGGAGGTGGCCGCGGCCCTGGACCCCGACACAGTGCCCGCCATGCTGGACCAGGTGGGGGTAGTCGCAGGGAGCAGGCCTGACCTGTGTTTCAGGGCGGGGGGAGGGACAAAGCGCCCACGAGCGCAGGGTCTGCGGATGAAGGCACGCGCACGTTCGTGTGTGTGTGTGTGTGTGTGTGTGTGTTTATGGACGTCATGCAAGATGGAAAGACAAGGCAGAGGAAAGGCCGCGTCACCGCAGACGGATGCCCTGACACGTCCCTTTGCCATGCGATGAGATGTGATGCCACGTGGGTGACTCGGGTGGCTGGTGGCGGCGCTGTTGAGGACCTGGGCGGCGCAGGGCCGCGGCGGTTGGCTGCTGTCCAATGAGGCTGCCGTGCTAGTCCAGAAAGCCACCCCGCATGTCTTCAGTCCCCCTCGCCACCCCAAAACGGCACACTCTCAGGTGGAGTGGGGCGCCTTGCAGCAGGAGGAGGTGTCAGCCCTGGTGGACTGGTGCCTGCAGATGCCGCGCCACTGGGCCCTCACGCCGCTGCTCAAGGACAGGGTGCTGCAGGCGGTGGCTGCACAAATCAGCGGCCACCACCAGAGGTGGGGTCATGGTCGCCGACTCACCCGCCAGCCCCACAACTCTGCCGCCCGCTGCGCCCTGTGACTCCCACCCTCACAGACGCAGCTGATGCGTGTCGCGACCGCGGTGGGATGAAACTGCCACCGCTGCTCCGCTGTGCGCCCATGTGCTCCTCCAGAGCGCTATACACGAATTGTCCCACGCTTCACACGCTCCATCCCCCAAACCCGCATACACCTTGAATGATGGCTCCCGAATCACCAACCAGGCGCTTCCTGATTTGGCGCGCCGACGTGGGCCGGCTGCCCGGCGCGGGCCAGAGGCTGATGAGCAGCGGCGCCCTCACCATCGCCACGCGCCGCCTCTACCTCTGCATGGAGCGCGCGGGCGCCGCGGGTGGGCACGCGTGGTGTTGCGCATCTTGTGGCCCGTGGGCCGTCGAATATGGCGGGCGCACCCTGTTGGCGGTGGTCGCCGCTGCGGCGTGTCTGTCCGCATGGGTGCTTTAAAGTGCGCGTGCATGTTTATCGGAGGGGGGACAAGGGGATGTTTGCGTCTCACCTGAGCCTGGCATTGGGTGCGGCAGCTGCTGCTTGGTGGCCGCAACCCGTTCCCTGTGGCTGCATTACGTGGCCTCCCCCTCCCCCCCCCCCCC
>NW_014011856.1:0-11995 GCF_000611645.1 Monoraphidium neglectum
CACAAGGCGCGCGTCTGCGGGGCTGAGGATCGGCGCAACGGCGGCGGCCGCACCCATCGCAGCCGGCGAGTACTTGACCGACACGGCATACAGCCCGCCCGCCTGGTTCAGTACGGCGTGCACCTGCCGCAGCCACCGCAGCGGCGCCGCGAGCTCGGCGGCGCCGAAGCCCGCGAGCCGCGGCAGCAGGTCCGCGCAGAGCGGCCGCCCGAGCAGCGCGTGCGCGAGGACGACCGCGGCCGCGGCGACGCGGCTGGGCAGGCAGGACAGCAGGCCGTACTCGAGGAGGGAGCACTCTGCAAGGTACGAGGTTAGGAAGTAGAGCGCGTCGTCAACCTTGGACCCGCCGCGGGCAGCCTCGAGCTCTCCGAGGTTGTGCATGAACAGGCGGACGAAGGTTTTGGCGGTGGCGATGGAGGCCAGGCGGTACTCGACGGCCTGGGGGGTTTGGGAGTGGGAGGTGGGGATTGGGGATTGGAGGTGGGGAAGGCGTGGTGTGAGGGTTGTCAGCGGGGTGCGTGGCGTCGGGGTGCTGAGCGCTCTTACGGTGTGTGGCACGGGTCGCGCGGCAGGAGGCGCGGCTGGCGAGAGGAGGGGGCGGAGGCTCGCATCGAGGGCACCGGGTGCACGGTCAATCGGCCCCGCTCAGACACGCCAGCCCATTTGGGCTGCCCTGCAGGCGCACGTGCGTGCAGTCTACACCGCATGAACTCCTGACAAATGCCTCTGACAAGGTCTCAGGCTTCCCGAGGCCAATCACCTGCAGCAGTTCCTGTTCCATGTCCAGGAAGGCAGTTGCCGGGAAGGCGCCGCGCAGCAGGCACTGGGAGAAGAGGGCCAGCGGTGGCGCCTGCATGTGCTCAAACCTGAGGGGTGGGGGTCACGAGGGAGGCAAGGAGGGGGGGTGAGAGGGGCGCGAGGGGTGTTGCGGGGGGCCCGGGTGTGAGGCACGGGCGCGTGCGGCAGGCGGGAGGGTCGATCTGCGCCGGGGCGCTGTGCCGCTGCATTGTGCGACGGGGGGCATGCAGTTGTTGCAACAACAGGCATGCGGGGAGGGCGAGCTGGTCCATCCCTTTTCGGCCACAGCGGATCAAGATGAGCATGGATCTACAAGGTGATTGCATGCGCAACGGAGATAAACCCGTCGCGCCAGGCTCGGCGGAGCGGCGCGGCGCCGCTCGGGGCTCACTTTGAGGCAACCCACAAGCACGTCGCCGCGGCCAGAGGCATGCAGCCTTCAGGGGCGGGCCCCCTGGCGGCCAGGTATCGGTCAAGCAGGGCCACGCCGAGAAACAGCGCGTCGCTGGAGACGCCGAGCTGCCACGCGCCGTCGATCATCCAGTCCACCGCGCTCGCGCGCGCGTGCGGCGTGAGGCGCGGCGCGCCGGGGGCGGCGGGCGGGAGGCAGTCCAGGTAGTCCGGCGGCACGCGGTTGGAGAGCTGGTGGGAAGGGGGGGGGTGCACCGGTGAGGGGACGGGCTGGAGCTGGCAAGCAGCGGCGCATGTGCGCGCGGCGCAAGGGTCGTCGGCGGGAGGGGACGGTGCAGCGCCCTGCTGAGTGCTGATGCCTGCGAGGCGGCGCCTGCTGACGGCGGGCCGTTTTGGTGCGCTGGCTGCGGGGCAGTTTGAGCGTGGGCCGTTTGCCGCCTGCGCGCGGCAGCTGGACTGGCAGCGGAGCAGCATCTGCTTGCTCTGGGCGCTGCTACAGCGCACGCGCCGCGCGACAGGCTTCTGCGCACCTCCATCTCGTGCAGGAGATCCGCATAGGACTCGCTTTTTGCTGAGCTGCACGCGCTGCGGCTGGGCCCCCAGATGCATGCTGGTGTGCTGAGGCCCGACGCGCACGCGTCGACACCTGCGGGACGGCGGTCAGAGGCAGTCAGACACAACCTGCGGAGCGCAGCAGTGCCTCTGCGGGGCGCCGAGCGTAAGCTTGAACTCACTCTCAACGTAGCAGACGTCGCTTTCCGATGCAGCCGAGCCCGACGGGCTCCCCTGGCGCAAACACGGGGACCACAACGAAAGCAGGAAGAGAGCAGGCCAGGCGAGGTCAGCTCCAGATGGAAGGAAGTAAATGCTTGTATGTTTGTGGATGACCTGATCGCGGGGGAGCCCTCGTTCCAGGTGGATCGATCTGCTGGGGGCGCGCGCACGGCCAGGATCGCACCCCAAGCCCCACCTGGCCACTGATGTCATATTGAAGCTCATAGCAGAGGTCTCCATCGCCCAGCTCCGGAGAGCAGGGCCGGTGCGACCACATGTCGTCGACGGTGGACCGAGCACAGAATCTTTCGCCCAAGCCTTGGAGACCGTCCGTCGTCCTTTGGATCGTTGTATCAAACATCTTGGTATGTGATGGAGTGGGGGCCGGACCTGGTGGAGAGTCCTGGGGTGCGATATTATGGGTCGGAAGTTCCACTTGACTGGCATCCCGTGAGGCGTCGAGGAAGAGATTGACGATATTCATCGTATTTATGAATTCATAATTGGAGCTGAGTGGCCCCGTATTCCATCTGGATTGCGAGATTTGTGCCTCGCACGTGTGGGCGGCGGCCGAGGCGCTCAGGTGAATCCCTTGGCGTGCTGCCCAAGGGCGGATGGGCGAGCTTACAAAACATGTTACAATCACGTTTGTGCACTGCCAGTCGTTCGAGCCCTCCCTATCGACATTGTCCTGTACAGCTAGGCTGGTCAAACCCCCAGTCAAACACTTTCAGGATGCACGGCTTGCGCAATCTTAGCAGGCAGCCCCTTGATTGCGCTGAAACGATCATAACTTGTAGTACACAACAACGACACTTGATTACTTTGAGCTGTGGAGTGCCAACTCGCCCCTGCTGGCCGTTTCCCTCGCTGATGCGAGTGAATCCTGTGCTTGTGTCTTTTGAAACGTGCTGACAGCGGCTGCTGGTTTGACTGCTGGCGTAGAGTTCGGCGCTGCCCCGCTTATGCGCGCGCACCACATGGCCCTCACTGACCCAGCTGTGACGCGTGGCACGCACGTCAACCGCATATTACTCATACATCGTCAGACGCGGGCAGTCCGCGCTGCAGACGGATCTCAGCTATCAACTCGGACTGCTTCTCGGGGGTCAGCTTCCTGAACCTGCACAGCCACACCGCGGAGAGGAAATAAAAGCATGAGGGGACTGGTTAGCTAAAGCCAGCGGGCTTGAACGTACACCGTGCGCTAGGCGACACAGCCAGCACAGCGGTTTCGGCACACATGCGCATCGGTAAGCATGTGCACGGCCCAGCTCAGGCGCGCAATCAGTGATTGTGGAAGAGTTGCGAGAGACGCCCGCCCGCGGCCCGGGGGATTGGTGCACAACCGCCTTGCATTCAACTGCATGGATCATCGGAAACTAGCCATTGGCCGACCCAGCCGTGAGGCAGTGAGGGCTGGCGCCTTGATTTGTTTTCAGGACCCAATCCCACAAGCCCCTGCCCCGGTCGAAACTCTATCTCACAACCTCGAGATGGTTGTGCACCTAGCCAATCCCGCCCTTGCCTCTTCATTTGAAAGCAAATCGTATGAGAACCGAGTCTGCACTGCACACTCACTCAAATACACTCTTGTCGCCGATGTCATCTTTCACAGCTTGAGTGTACTTGCGCCCCGCAAACACGCCGGTCGCCGCCGCAGACGCGCACAGGAGAACGCGCAGCGCCGCCGCCGGCAGGACGCCTGAGAGGTGCCCGAGCAGCAGCAGCGGTAGCAGCGCGGCGACGCCTGCCGCCTCGGGCTTCCCATAGCAGAGGCCCTCTTTCACAGCGATGCCTGCAGCGAGGTGCACATGAGGCGCGAAAACCAATGTGAAACAGGGCGCCAGGGCGCAAGCTTAGAGGCTGAGCCAAGGACAGAGCACCCAACAGCAGGAGATCTGAATGCTCCTGCGCGCCGCGCCCCGCGCGTTGTCTTGCCCCACTCCGCACGCTCGCCGGCGCTGCCGCCCCCGTCGTTGCCGGCCCACCGGTGATTGAGGCGAAGAACGGCCCCACCAGCCAGACGGCCCAGGGGTGCTCAGCCACGTACAGCGCGACGGGCTGGCCGCCGCACTTCTCCAAAGCGAGGTACCCCGCACCCAGGACGCCCGCAGCCCACATGACCTGCGGGGGAGCCAACAGGGGCGCAGGACGGCGGGCGGGTGGCAAAACGTGCAATCCTGTAGCCATTCGGCAGTGGCGGGCAGGAAACATGACTACATGAGGGGTGGGAACGCGTGCGCCATCCCCACCGGCCGCTGCTGCTGCTGCTGCTGCTGCGGCGCTGCCGTCGCCACCGCCCAGGCACGCTGCTGCTGCAGCTGCTGCGGCGCATCAAGGCGGTAGGCACCTGCAAGAAGCGCTTGAGGGGGTCGACGTAAACGTGGATCAGAAACACAGACACCCCCAGCCCCGCAGCGCCCAGGGCGCTCAGCGGGTCGAGCGCTGCGTCAGCGCCCGACAGCCCCGCCGCGGTGCCGCCGACGAGCGCCAGGGCGGTGGCCGAGAGGCCGAGGCGGTAGCTGGCAGGCGAGGGGGCGGTGCAGGGGTTTGTGGCGGGCAGTCGTGGCAGAGAGGCGGTTGCGTATGGGAATTAGCGTCGCCTCTGCAATGCCGACGAGCAAGACAAGCGGAAGGCGCCGATTTCGCAGATCATTCAGTCACTGCATGCAGGCGCAATTGTGCGGGCAACAGCAACAGTAGTGCAACGTCTCAGCTGGTTGTGTGGCGCGTCGCCATGTGCATGGGAAGCAGCGCAGGGTGCAGGGATGGCGCGGATTAACAGCTTGCGGTGCAAGCTAACAGGGGCCGCCCTCACCATAAGACCTCCACTTCGTCCTCACGCTCGACGGTCCACGGACCATACACGCCCTGGTACACCTCCTTGCCGCTACCGCTGGTGCTGGTGCCGTCGGCGTCGGCGTCCGCCGCGGACGGGGCGCGCGGCGACCGGCGCGCGCAAACCTGCCGCTGCAGAGCGAGTAGCCCAAAGAGCGGCCGCGCGGCCGCGTGGCCCACATGCCCGCGAACAGGTGATTTTGCTAGCATATTCAGCATGATCAGAAGGCAAGTGGTGGCTAAAATGTGTGATTGCACAGGGTGATACAGCAGGTGACGGAACACCGAAACGCGGCCTTCAACTTATCGCAATCAGTCGTTCAGGCTCATTCCCGTCAACTGTGAACTAATCGATCGCTTGCCTCACAACTGCATTGCCACTCACCAAGTGTGTCTCCCCCAGTGCGCGATCGCTGATGCTCTCTGCAAGCCGCAAGCTAGCCCTTGCCTGCCAACGCGCTTCGTGCAGTTCTTTGATTGTAGCAGGGAAGGCACGGCCTCGTGCGGCAGCGGCCCAGTGAGTGGCGCGGGCGACGCCGATCATGACGCCGAGCTATTGCTGTGTGGCGCATGGCTGCCATGCAACCAAATGCTTGCAACCTGGCGCCTGATCGGAGAATGCGCGTTTTGAGCCCACTCAGCCGACCATGCACATCATAAGCGTAGCGGCCCGCGTGCAAGCGCCACCGACATGGATCACACCCCATCCGCGCCCGCCTGCAGGCGGCGGGTCGCAGGGCGCTCTTTCGCCGCGGCCACCGGGGCCGCTGCAGCCCCCTCAACCGTTTCCATGGAGGTGGTGCGCCTGCCCGCGCTTTCTGACAACTACATATGGCTGTTGAAGGAGCCCACCAGCGGCAAGACGGCGGTGGTTGATCCCGCAGAGACGGGCCCTGTTTTCTCAGAGCTGAAAAGCAGGTGCGCCCCCGCTCCCTGCTGGACTGAGGGTGGCTGGCTGCTATTTGGCGGGTCGGAGTGGGTCGGCACGCAGACGTTACCAAGCTATTGGGCAATTGATTGGCGAAGGGAGAGGCAAGGCAGCTTGAGGGCAGCGGATGCGCTTTAGTGTCCATGTTTATGGCCGTGTCGTTTGGTGGGTGGATTGGAACCAACTCTGGCATTTCTGGCCTCAGCTGCAAGGGCGCGTGCGAGAGGATAAGCGAGGTGTTCCCTCGCCGGCTGTGATTGAAGCGCGAAGTAGGTGCAAGCACGCCCGCCGCCGCCGCGGTCGGCCTGTCCACCTTTGCAAACCGGTTGCGCCCCGCAAAATCGGAGCGCATGATCACAACAGTGCGCCTGGTGGGCATCGATCCGCAGGGGCTGGACTCTGGACTACATTTTCAACACGCACCACCACGGAGACCACACCGGCGGCAACCTCGAGCTCAAGCGCTCCTTCCCCGGGCTGCAGGTGCGGGTCTGTCGCGCCCCTGCATGTGCGTGCGTTGAATTGCACACACACGCATGCACGCACGCATGCACATGCGAAAGTGCATCTGAATCGCACCGTTGCACGCGAAGGCATGTGTGTGTGTGTGCGGGTGTCCACGTTAGCCTCTCCTCGAGCCCAAGCCGGCGCCCTGCCGCCAACCCCCAAACTCCTAAGCCGGTCCTCCCACACCATCCAAATTGCAGATTGTCGGGCCCCGAGCGGACGCCGCGCGCATCCCGGGGATTGATGTGCAGGTTGGGGACGGGGACGAGTTCCAGTTCGGATCTCAGGCAATGCGCGTGTTCGACACGCCGGGCCACACGCGCGGGCACATCACTTTCTGGTTCCCAGCAGCCGCCGCGCTTTTCCCGGGTAGGCGTTTCAAGGGGATGTCAGCGGTATTGTTGAACAGCATGTTGCAAGGAAAACTGCGATCCTTCTTGGCATCGTCGGGGCAAGGGCACCGCCAAGCATGTGCTGTGTTGCGCCGCTCCTGGACCAACATCGGCCGCTGAGAGATGCCTCTTTGCCCGACCCCACTCTGGGTTCGTCCCCCGCGCCTCGCACACCCCTCGGCCCTGCAGGCGACACTCTGTTCGCCCTGGGCTGCGGCCGCCTGTTTGAGGGGGACCCGAAAACGATGTGGACATCCCTATCAAAGCTGACGGCCCTGCCCCGCGAAACAAAGGCAAGGAGCGGCACGTGTTAGATGCAAACCACGCATGCAGGTCTGCATGTTGCGTTTGTGCATAGCCCGCTGCGCTGCGGGGGTGCCCTGGCCCCTCCCTCATCCTGGGTTTTGGAAGCGTGGCGTTGGATGGACGTTGCAGGCGCCGCTGCAGCAACTGGACAAGGCGGTAAGGGTGCCATCGCCTCAGTTTCATGGGGACTTGACAGTTGTGCGCTGTCGAGCGTGCCACACAGTCTGAAACAGCATCTTGTGCAGCAGACACACAAACACCCCACACAAACACACACACAAACACAAACACACACGAGCGCGCGCACGTGCGTGCACGCACACATAAACTCACACCACACAAACTCACACACACAACCAAATTCACACACACGGGCACACACACAGGTCTACTGTGCCCATGAGTATACGGCCTCCAATGCGCGCTTTGCTGTCGCGGTGAACCCCGGCAACGCAGCCCTGCAGGCGCGCAAGGCCAACATCGACGAGGCGCGCTCCAAGGTGGGCAGTACTTTTGTTGGCATGCGTCACCGGCGCGCCGCGATGCGGCTCATCAACAACGGAGCGCGGTTGATCGGTCATCTTTTAGATTTCTTGCGGTAATGGCCAGGCATGGTGTTGATGGCGGCCTGGTGGATGCTCACTGAGTGATACGCAGCGTCCCCAGGCACCAGCGGCCTTGTGATTGGGCTGCCACCCAAGGCGTGTCGCTGGCCAGCCCCGGTGCCCTCCACCCCAACACACTCGTGACAGCGGCCTGCTGCCGTCGTGTGCTCCATGCGCTGCACAGGGCGAGGCGACCGTGCCGTCGTTGCTGGGGGAGGAGCTGGACACCAACCCGTTCCTGCGGCCCCACGACCCCGAAATCCGGGCGAAAACGGGCGCAGGCGAGGCGGCCGAGGACTGGGAGGCGTTTGGCGCCGTGCGGCGGGCGAAGGACGGGTTTCGCGGGTAAATCACAGTTGTAGAGCTCCCAATTTCAGGGATGTTCATGGGTCAGGCGCTCGACATGCGCAGCGAGCTTGCAGGCACGATCGAGGGGAGGGCAGCTTGCAAGTAGCAAGTAGAGTGCATGTGCAGGGTCGCGGTTCTGTAAATGCTGCGCTGGATGTGAGCGGCGGCTACATGATGCTCTTGGCCCATGTGTCAAAGACGGTAGCGGTCGCTTGCGCGGTCAAACGCAATGACGACCCACCTGGCCGCCTGCGATCTGTCGAGCCAGTGACGCCCCGAGTGACGGAACCCGGGAACCGCAGTGGTCGGCGAGGCTGCTTGTGTGCTTTCCGCCACCTCCGCGACTGCGGTATGCATTCAATTTGTTCCCTATCATAGTCGAAAGCATCTCACCATGCAGACCCTCGCGCGAAGCCAGATTGGGGCCCGCCCTGCAGTCCTTGGGGCTGCGCGCCCCGTGAGCGTGAGGATCGGTGGTACTAGACCTGTGAGTAACCCGTCACCTCGCGCAGGCCCGGCAAGTCGCAAGCAGGTGAGGTCGTGGACAGTGTCAACAGTCGTGCCTGGTCTTCCGCTTGTGCACGGCCATTGCAACGAGGGTACAGATGAGGTCCAATTGCATTTTTTGTGCTGCCAAACAGCGGCCGATCCCTGCCCTCCCTCTGCATGCACTCACCGCTCGCACGCATGAGAGCCTGGCTGCATTGCGCACAGCAAGCCAGCGCCAGCGCAGCCTGCCGAAGCAAAGTGACATGCATGCTTGGTCATAATGGTGCGCGCGTACGCATGGTGGGAGTGGCTTTCAAACGCTGCCCGGCACAAAAATCCGGACACGCTCAAAAATCTTGCCGCCAGATGCCAACCCTTGCACCGCCCGTGCCGCCCCCTTCAACGCAGCTGTCCGTGCGCGCCTCTGCAGGCGACGTCCCGGTCAGCGCAGACACCCTGGGATCCAGCGCGGGCCTCGTGCGCAACCTGGCGTTCGGCTCCTTCTGGGTGCAGCTGCCGCTGTCTGTGGTGTCATCCGCAATCCTCTTCTTCGCGACCCAATTGTCTGGGGTGAGGCCGCCAGGCAGGGGATGCTGTGGCACTGTGTCGTCCGAACACTTTTGCTTGAGGTGTCAGGCCAGATGCAGCTTCCTGTGGTTGGAGGGGCAGGGCGAGTAGGGCGCGAGAGAAACCCCAACCCACCCGCATTCGTGCACAAATGTCCATGTGATTGCAGCCTGCAAAGCACCGACAGTCGCTTCCCTGCACTTTTGCGCAGCCCCGCGTGTCCAGCCCATCGTGCGCTGGCAAAACGCCGCTGTGTGGCCCTGTAATTATCCGGACTTTATTGCAGCCCCATTTGTGCTCCTCCAATCACACACACACTACCCGCGGATTTCTGCATGCTGCACACTCACGCTCGCGCATGCACACACACACACACACACACACACACACACGCACACACGCACACACGCACACACGCACACACACACAAACAAACACACGTATACACACACACATGCACACATGCACACACACCAACCCGCAGCCCTCAGACGTCTCCCGCTGGTTCACCTTTGCGGGCATCGTCTTCGGCTTCCTCTCCACCTTCTTCGCCCACGGCTTCCTGACGCTGGCGCGCCAGGCCATCAGCGAGGGCAAGGAGGTCAAGCGCAGCTTCCTGGTTTCAAACCTGGTGAGAGCCCTCAAGAGTTAGTTCCGGACTGGGCTTCCAGCTGAAAGCGTGTTTCCGATGGACGTTGGTTGCACGTCTCTGTACTGATGTGAAATGCCATGCAGGACGCGCGGAAAGCTAAGAAAATGCATGCTGAGTTTGCTGGGGTTGTTATGCATGCAAGTCGAGACGCTGCACCACGAGCGCAAACGCTATGGTCAACCCTGGTCAAACTGCCGTTGCGCCGCCGCTGGCAGGTCCGCAACATCAACATCAACCTGGCTGGCGTTGGCGTTGTCTTGATCGGCCTGCAGGCCTCTGGTGAGGGCCCTGCCCTGCGGAGGGCTTTGCCTCGATCGCAGGCATCGGCTTGGTCGCTGCCGTTGCCTCGAAGCACCCGCATCTGCGCTCTGCTCTGCTTCCATCAGGCTGTGCGGCTGCTCAGTTTCTGGACGCATTCCTGCACCCTGCTTCATTTTTTGAACTTTGGCTGCCTGCCTCAAAACAAAACCTCAAGCGTCAACCCTATCCCTGTGTCAATCTGGCAAACGGCCCTCCTGAATCCAGTGGGCACCCTGGTATCCAAGACGATGCTGGGAGCCGCCAACGCGCCCTACGCAGCCCCCCAGCCCGGCGGCACCCTCATGTCGCTGGACGTGTTCTCGCTGCAGGTGGGTCGTGGGCATGTCAAGGGAAATCGCAAGGAGCGCAGCCCAAGATTGCTTGGTTGCTTCTGTGTGCATGCGGCAGTGTGAGTCTTGAGGGCCGGGGATTTGGCAAGGTTGGCAGCCATGCAGCTGCTCTGGTTAGTCACCAGGGCTAAGCTCCTGCAAGGCTGCCAGGCTGCGGGGCGGCACCACTGCAATTTCTTGGTGTATCTTTGCAGCCCTCCCTCTGCTTTTTAAATCTCTGCAAGCATGTTGCCAAGGAGGCCGTCATGGCCGGTGCGACGCACCACGCACTTTTCTCCGCTCCCACCACACCTGTTACAAGTTCGAGCGCCGCTGGTGCCCATGCCCCGACCCTCCCAGGCCTCCACCAACGTGCTGCTGGCGCACTTTGTGTCAATCGTCTTCGCCAACTTGATGCTGGCCACACTCAACCGCCTGGGCGCCACGCCTCAGGCTGCCTGAGGCCCCGCTCGCAGCCGAAAGCATCTGCGCCGTGCTAGGCGGGCGCTGCTGGCTGGCGCTGCAGTGGGGCTGTGTTGTTTGGGCGCCATGATAAAAGCGGTGCTAGGCCTTCGACCGCGGTCAAGGCAGTATCACCGAGGACTGGCATGAAAATGCCAACAGTGCTTTGTGCCCACCGCACCTGGCGACTGCATGATCAACATCCCACAGCCATGTTTGCTTCACACCGCGCTGGCCTGCTGAGCGGTGTCGATCGTGTATCCATCACAGACGCATTTGCGCCGCGCTCTTCGTGAAAGCAGCTCTTCCACCGCACTGCCACCAGCTATCAACGCTCCCCAAGCTCGCTGCCGGGTCGCGAGGGCGGTTGGCCAGGTGCCAAGGATGCCTCACGGGGACGCAGCTCTCGTCGTCTTTGATTTTACCGCGTACAGCAGCGCGTCGCGCTGCCAGCTTATTCACTGCTTGCACAAAAGGTATGAGCTTTTGACTACGAACTGACTCTGATCCAGTGTTGTAAATGACACCTTGGCGCGTTTGTGTGAGCGGACTCTAAATGCTAAGCCCACGCCGCCTGAGATAGGCCGGCGCCAGCTGCATCCTCGTCAGCTGCAAAGCTTCCCGCATCACGTGAAACGATGGAGGTTACACATAATCAGACCTCGCGCATGATCATCTTCAGTGTTGACGGATATGCTGACGCCGGCAGCCGTGACCAAAAGGACCATAATCGGCTCGACCGCTTGACTCCACGACCACCAGTTAGTCACCACACACATTGCAGGACCTTCTACAGGCCCTCTCACGCACAGAGGCGCAGCCCGGGCTGCTGCCTCTGGGGTGCTGTTAGAGGCTTCAGGCGACGGATGACACGCCACATGATGCACGCACACACAAGAGCACACTAGACGACGCGACGCACCCCTGGGAGGGCAGCAGGCAGGCTTTGATCATACATCGGGCGGGGTGGGGCACAACAGATAGAGATGCGACACTAATGCGGTCATCATCGGCGGGGCCGCGCGGCGCGCACGCTTCTGACAGACGTCAAACCCAGAACCGCGGCGGTCGCGGCTTCTGGTGTGGATGCCGTTTGCGCTGGCGCGAGAGTGATACGAAAAAAACGTGTGGCGCCATGCGCCGGGCCCTTGCTCTTTCCTCGCAAATTGCTAGGAGATTCAGCGCGCGCCGGAAGCCGAAGGGAACCTATGTCACTACAGGTAAGGGTTGCTCGCTCCGCCTCTGCGGCGCAGGGGACTGGCGGCCCCGCCCGCTTGGAGCGGCCC
>NW_014011855.1:0-4772 GCF_000611645.1 Monoraphidium neglectum
CGCCGGCGCGGCGGCGGCGCTGCGCCACCTGTGCGGCGGAGGCGGCGCCGCCGCCGCCGCCGCGGCGTGCCCCGCCGAGCTGCCGCCGTCGGGCGTGTGGCCGCTCATGCCGGCCGCCGCGCGCGCCGCCATCGAGTGGGCGTGGGAGGGGCACTTCTCCCTATTCGCCCGCGATGTGGCCTACGCTGTGGAGGGCCCTGGGGACGCCGACTCCCGCGCCTGCCTGCTCGAGTCGCTGCTGCGCTTCACCGCCGGCTGCGCCATGACAGACACCGCGCTGCACCTGCTGCACGCCTGCGTGCGCGGCGGCGTCATCGCGCTCGTCGCGCCGGGGCCCCCGCGCGCCTTCGCTTTCGAGCGCGCCGTGAGGGCCGCCGGCGTCGGCGGCATCGGCTTTGTGGCCGCCAGCTGCGTCGGCGACCTGCCCGGCGCGCCTCGCCGCGCCGCCGCCGCCGCCGCCGTCGGCTCTAAGGCCTTCCCCGCGTCCGCCGCGCGCGGCGGCGGCTCGGCGGCGCCACCCGCGGCCGCCACCTCCCACGGCCTGCCGCGCCTTGACCTGCGCACGTGCGTGGGCGCCGGCGCAACGCCGCTCGCCGCGCTGGCCGTGCTCCTGCTCGCCCTGCTGGCGTGGCTTGTGCTGGCTCGGGCGCCTGCCGCGGCGCTCGCCTAGCGCCCTTTGGCCCTCGCGCCGGCCCCGCCACTTGCGACTCTGAAGCCGGCGCGCGAGCACATGCACCCCCCCCCTCGCCGCGCGCAGCGCGTGCGACCCCACTCCCTCCTGCTCCACATGCCACAGCACGCCTCAAGAGCGTGCACACCCCCACCCCTCACGTGCATCCACCGGCCTTGCCATCGCGTTTTGGGGGCCTGCCTCCTCTGGCCTCGTTCCCCCCTATTCTTCAACAAACGATCTCCCCTCATTTGTTGTACGCAAGCCCGCGCGCCACTGGCGCCACACTGCTCGCCGCGCGGCTGGTGATTCCGCCCCCACATTTGCGTCCCCGTGCAACCCCGACTGTGGCACACACGCCGCGCCGCAGCAGAGCCCTGGATTCAGAGGTTTTACTACGCGCCAGCTGCTACTAATCGCACCTGCCAAGCTACTTGCCGCTCGAGATGGCGCCCAAAGAATACGCCAGGACACAGCGCTTTGCCGTCGAAGCCGACACCGGGCGGGCCACGGCCCCTGTTATTCTGTGCTGCCCAACCCCCTGCACGACTCTTGCACATGTGTGCGGGCGCAAGGTCCCAGATCCGGCACACTTCCAAGGAAGACACGCGCTCCCGCCGCTGGTGTCACTGTTTGCGCCGTCACTGTTTGCCCCGTCACTGTTTGCGCCGTCGCTGTTTGCGCCGGGACCCCGCCTTCAGACTAGGCTGTGCCCGTGCCTTTGCTTTGCTTTGCTTTGTGTGTTGTTGCCCACCGCTTGCCAGATTTGTACCCTTGGGCAGGCCATACCACCACCTCGCGCTGCGACACAGCAGCACCCATGTGCGATTTCAGGATTACCTGGTACATCGTCCAGCAGGCTGTGCCTTCACGCGCACATCCCAATGCCTGACGCTGGTCTCCAAGCCGCCCAGCCGGCGCGCATCAATTTACTCCCACCCCCAATGCGTGCGTGTACCACTGCGTGCGCATTCAAATGTTGTGCGCTTTCCAGAATTACGCGCATCCCAGAATATGCGCGTGCCTTGCCGTGTTTTTGCTGACACATGTGAGGGCAGGCAGCTCAGACAACCGCCGCGCGCTTCGCACCCTGCCCCAGCAGCGGGCGACGCGCGGCGCTGCCGCCCGGTGGCGTGTCGCCCAGTGCGCGCGACACGGCACTTGGCTGCCAGCAGCTTCTGGCCGTGCATGGTCCTTTGCGCTCATTTGCCTGGAGCCATGCTTTGTGGGATAGCGTGCTGTGGGATCTGCAACCATAGTCACTGTTGTGTATGCATACAGGGCGCACTGCCCTTTGCCGCTTTGTTTAGATTTTTGAGCCTTGTTTCAACTTGTCCGGGCCAGGGATGCGCCGCGCCATGCTCTGTGGGGGACATTGCCCCTGCAGGGCAGCTGAAAGCGCGGAGCCAGCTGGCCGGCATTCGGCACGTTTGAATGCGATTGATTGTGGTTGATGGTATGTTTGGAAAGTATGCCTCTCGTTTTGCCTTAGGCCCCGCACAAGTGTGGTCCCAGTCATATATATGTGGCGGCGGCGTGCGGCAGCGGTCCAATTTGCGGCAGGCACCTATGGATCCCTTATGGACAGCCACATGCACATGCTGGCAGACCTCGTTCGCTGCGTCTGTTGCGCGCAGTAAGTGCAACGCTACCCCCCCCCCCCTATTGCGGCCTCGGCAAATTCGTTCCAGCAGCGACTGCTGCTCAACCGTTCACACCAACTCACACTTGTGAGCGCTCGCAGTGTGGCTCTGCGCCACGCCGACATCTGCACTCCAATCACGCACCTTCTTTGCATGTAATTGTCATCGTCAGAAACTCTTTGGCAGGCCCAGCGCTGGCCCTTGCCAAGAGGGGAGGCAGCGGGGTTAGAACCTGGCAGGAAGATGGGATTTGTTGTGTTGTGTGGGCTGACAAGTTGTGCAGCAATCTGTCCAGCAAATAAACCCTGGCGAGGAGACTGGGCAGTCTCCTCGCCAGGCTGGAAACCCTAACAGTGTCACCAGAGCTGCCCGCCCTGCCAGTGCTGCCGCATGGAGAAATACTTGCTGACATGCCATCAAGGCAGGCCCACCACCGGCTGGGCCTGGGGCTCTGCTCACTCCACAATTACCTCAGTAGGTGCAAAGCTGAGTGAAGAAAGCACGCCGCCGCTCGCCGCAGCGCTGCTGCTATTGCGCACTGTTGTGCTCTGGCGACTCATTCAGACCAATCCTGGAGGCCTCCAAGCAAGCAAGGGGCTCATGAGCGGCAAAGCCGCCAGCTGTTTGGCGCCATGCAATTGGGTTGGGGCGCTGAGGGAGCATGACTAAAAGAAACCTTGCTTGATCGGAGCAAATCCAGACTGGCTGGGTGCGGACGTGTGTGCGTGTGCATGGGCTTGGCCTCTATGTAGGGAGGCTGCCTGACAATCGGTGGCCAGTCACCACGTACCGTGGCTGTGGCCGATTTTGTTTTGCCTGTCGGGAGTGAAACCTCTAGGGGTGCAGACCAAGGCAGTTGAGCACCTCCCCTGCCTTCCTAAGACCATGCAAAGGAATAAATGTCTGTCAAACCTTGTGGTGCATCCCAGTTTTTTGCAGCACTGCGAGCGCCTCGTTGCAATCCACTGGCACTGCAACGTACCTTGCACTGCACTGCATGAATTTACTGCAATTCATTCAACTCGACTCGCATTCAGTCTGCTTTCACCCAGCATCCATTTCTATTCAAGGGCATGCATGAAGTCATCACAGACTACTGCCTCGCGTCACCACTTCAGCTTATGGTACAGCCGACTGCAGCCGGCCCGCGGCGGCCGCACTGCGCCACCGCTGCAGCCCATTGCGGCCGCACGCGCCGCGTCCGCGGCCACGATCCTGCCCCACACCTCTGAGCTGATCACTGATTCCCAGCGGTACAACGCCTCTCCAGTTTCTGGGTGGCTGCCGATCACGGGATGCCCCGGCTGCCACGACGTGTCGGCGACACACCATTCATAATTCGCCGCGCAGACGCTCGCCGCTCCCGCCTCGTCGCTCTGCACGCGGCCGGCCCGCATCTCCGCCGCGAGCGCATGGAGCAGGCGGCGGCTGGCGCGGCACGCGTGGCGGTAGCTGCGCCACACGTCGCCGCGGGCCGCGTCGTTGCGGACGGCAAACCAGCGCCAGCCGTCGTCCGCCTTCTGAATGTTGAACGACACCCAGTCCGGCTCTGCAGCCCTGCTATCGGCTGCCCCCGCACAGCCGCCGGCCCCCTCCCCGAGTGGCGTGCAGCTGCCGCCGCCCATGCTGCTGCCGGCGCTGCTGCTGGTGTTGCTCGCGCCGGCCGCGTCGCCGCGCAGGGTGCTGGTCAGCGCGTCCACTATGTCCCCTGTCCAGCCGACATCCAGCTCGACCAGCCAGATATGCTGCGCCCAGGGCGGCAGGGCGGCCTCGCCGCGTGCCAGGAACCTGCAGCAGCGGCAGGGGGGGTTGTAGAAAGCGTAATGCTTTGCACAGCTGCTGGGCAGAAGGTGATGGCTTGCATATGGGTGGCAGCAATGACCGCCTGAACCGCATACATACAGGCCTGCAAACAGCCACTCTCCTGTTGCCGTGCCCAACCCTGGTGGACACCTGCCCAAGCAGTCAAAGTGCTGGCCGGCCCTCGCTTCCCTTATTACGCACTGCAAAGCATCCCTGGATGCATGCGCAAGTTCAGCAGTGCCACGGCTGACACGCACCAGGCAACATCTACGGCGTCATTTGTGGCCCAAGCCCACTCCTGCTCCCCAAACACCCGCCGCTGCTCCGACAGCAGCGCAGCCCCGAGCGCCTCCCTGACGCCATCTGCGCCGACGGCAAAGACGGCGGCGCCGCCCAGGCCGTGCCACAGCATCTCGAGCTCGACGCGCCATTTCTCATTTTCGGGCTCGGTCAGGGCTGTCAGGTCAGCTGGGTGGACGCTGTATATCAAATTGTAGCTGCCGCCGGCCGCCTCGACCTGCTCCTTGGCGACGAGCGCCGCCTGCATTCCCCTGATGGTGAGCGAACCGGCGCGCGCCTTGTGGACAAACGCAACCCGCCGGCGATGATCCAGCGGCGGCTCTGGCATTGGATCCGTCCGTTGGCGGCGGGCGCCC
>NW_014011855.1:5218-12437 GCF_000611645.1 Monoraphidium neglectum
CTGCGCGGCCACGGCGTCGCGGTAGGCGCCCGCCAGCAGCGGAGCGGCGCGCTCGGCGGCGGTCAGGGCCGCGAGCGCCATTCCGCCGGCGAAGGCCCCCATGAAGGCGCAGGCCATCAGGAGCTTGGCTGGTCGCGGCTGCAGCGACCGCGTTGACTGTGCGACGCGGACGCCTCCTGTGGGCCAGATGGTCAGCTCATGCCGGCCAAGCTGCAGGCCCGCCATGATGCTCCCTTGGCCGAGGCGCAACGCCCAGCAACCAGCCTTGCGGCGACGCCAGGGCCAGTGCCGTCGCAGAGCGGGGCGTATTAAAAACCTTGGTTATGCTACTTGATAAAGAAGGCTCCCGAAACGGGCAGTTTTCGCTAGTTTTGTCCCGGCGGAGCTCGACGGGCGGTGACATGCAGTGCCTCGTTGTTGCACAACAGGGCCTCAAGGCCCCCATGTGATACAATCGCATACCCTTCACCAATCTCCTGCTCCATCATCCACCTGGCTCACCCCGAGCAGCTGTCTCGAATTCCCTCGTGCCTCGAAATCAGCCCTCGTCCGCGTCTTTTGAGCCAGGAGGCCTCTCATCCGCCCCCACGACACAACATAAGGCTCTCACATCCACCAAAACCCATTGTATGCGGCGTTCGGTCTTCGCCGGCATGGGAGACCACTGGTTTGCACTCTCTACTGGACCGAGCAACCGGCACGCAAACAGCAGCGACTGCGACGCCGGCGGCGGGCCAGGCAGCAGCGCAGACAGTGACAGCAGTGGCAGCACCAGCAGCAGCGACAATTGGCAGCTGGACACGCAGGTGGCGCTTTCAGCGTCGCCACCGCTCTGGGAGGGGCCCGTAGCGCCGCCGGCCTCTCCGCTGACTCACAGCTTTGACAGGTGGGTGCCTCTATGTGGTGTTTGTGGCGGCCGGCAGCAAACTTGATGTATAATGCTTACGGCAGACAGGGACAGATTTCACGGGTGGGCGACTGCTGGCTTGCCACACATCGTGCTCAGCCGCTCCCCTGGGCGGCCATCGATGACGTCATGTGCTGGGACCCCTCCAGCCGCCCGTTCACTTCCCGGCTTCCATTCCCCCTTGGACCGACCCAGTGCCTCCGAGCTGAAGATGCTAAGTTACGCCGCCAGCACCAAGGCCCGCCCCTCCAAGAGCCCGCACGTGGCTCTGCCAGTTGTCGACGCCCAAGCTGACGCCGACCAACAGCCACCCGCTCTCACCCTCCAGGGCTCCGCCGCCGCGCTCCTCCTGCCGCTTGTCTCCAAACCAAGCGCCCCGCTGGGCAAGGAGGAAGACTCGGAGCGCGACGCGCCGAGGCGGCGGGCGCGCCGCGGCGCAGGCGCTGCCGGCGGCACGGGTGGCGCGCCCAGGTGGCTGGCAGCGCTGTACGTTCTGCTCAACATCGCCTCGACCTGCGGCATCGTCTTTGCCAACAAGCTCGTCCTCTCCACGTTTGGATTCGCCTATCCCGTCGCCCTGACCCTGGTCCACGCCCTGTTCACGGCGCTTGGCATGGAGCTGATGTGCCGTACGGGGCTGTTTGCTCGCAAGGCGGCGCCTGCGCGCCACACGCTGCCGGTGGCGCTGGCCTATGTGGGGTCGATCGTCTTCTCCAACATGAGCATCAGCTTCAACACGGTGCGCATGAGAGGCGCCAATGCGGCCGGGGTTTGACCGTTGTTGACCAGTGCGTTGGCGCTTGCTAATGCAGTAGTGTTTGAGGATGGCCCGCATCGGATGGAATAGGGAACCCTGCTGCACACCCCTTTGCCTTTTGGCGCCACCATCCATCTACCTGCCCCATCCCCCACGCCTGCGCGCACCGCCGCAGGTTGGATTCTATCAGGTGGGCTGTTGGACTGCAGCGCGTCTAGTCCTCAACCTGGCTCCTCCTGCCTGATCAGCCAGAGACCTCTCATTGCGTTCATCCGGGGTCGGCGGGCCTGTGGCCAGGGGGCAGGGCAAGTGCTGCGCAGCAGCGACTTTAGGCCAGATGCAAAATGATTGCCTGTGCGCCATACTTTCCCCCAGCGGTGCAACACCAGGGTGACCCTGCACGTGACATACTACGCCCTCCCATTCCTTTCACCAGGTCTGCAAGGTGCTCATCACGCCCACCCTGCTGGCCGTCGAGTTCCTGTGGCTGGGCAAGCACCCCGGCCGCGCCGCGCTGCTGTCGACAGGGCTGCTCCTCACAGGCATCTCCATAGCCACCCTGCTGGATAAGCAGGCGCGCAAGAGCCCGGCGGCGCCCCGCCGCGCGGCCCCACCGACCGGCCCTGCCCCTACATCACATACAGCTTCCTCGGCTGGCGGACTTCAGCAATGGAGCTGCTCGGCAGCGCCTGCTTGGTGCACGCCTGTTTGATCAACCTGCATCAGCCGGCTGGTCGACACCCAACACGCGGGGCCTCACGTCTGCGACCGCCCGGGCCACCCTTGACGCGGCAGGTGTTGTCCAACCCACTGGGTGCGGCGGTGGGCCTCGCGTCGACCCTCGTGTCTGCGCTGTACCAGGTGCTAGCCAGCAAAAAGCAGCAGGAGCTGGGGCTGGACGCATCGCAGGTGGGTGCTGCCAGGCGCCCTGCCGCCTCCCAGGCGCTGCGTCTCGAGCGGCGTGCAGCCCGGGGGGGGGGCGTGGTGGAGGGCCGGACGTGGGGCTGGCCGCATCGATGGCTGTGCGGTCAGGGCACGACCCGCAAAGGATGGGCGGCCAGCTGTGCGCAGGTCGGTTGCAGGTGGCGATTCGCCGGAGCCCCCTCTCATTCCGCCGATCGGCCCGCCTCGCTACGCCACCTGCCCCACCCCGCCACTCACCCCGTCCTGCCACGCAGCTGCTGCACCAATCAATGCCGGCCGCAGCCGTCATGTTGGCGGGGCTGGTGCCACTGATGGAGCCCCTGGGCCTGGCCTGCCCGCTTATTGGTGGCGCCTGGGGCGGGCCCGGCACGCTCCTCGGATACAGATTTACTGTGGCGGCAATTGTGGCGATCCTGGGCAGCGCCGGGTTGGGGTGAGCCTGCGGGGCGGTCGCCAAATTGGGCAGAGGGTCGAAAATGCAAAGGTGGTATGGCCACTCAGCATTGAGGAATGTGGGAGTTGCAGATTTGCCAGCCCTTGCCGCAGCACAGTCCCGGTTCGACCCCGGTTTGCCCCCTGGGCAGCTGCAGCGTCGTACATGGCCGCCAGGTCCACCTTTTTCCTGCGCTGCGTGCGCGCCCCTGCCCCCGCCCCCCAGGCTGCTGGTGAGCCTGTCCGCCTTCCTGGTAATCGGCTCCACCTCGGCCCTCACATACAACGTGGCGTCGCACCTCAAGACAGTCCTCATCATGGCGGGCGGCGTCGCGTTCTTCGGGGACGCGGCGAACGCCTCCAAGCTGGGCGGCCTCGCGCTGGCGATGGGCGGCATAGTGCTGTACTCGCTGCCTCGGTAGAGGGGGCGGCAGGGTCTGGCTTCGCCGCGGCGGGCGTGCCGATCCAGGAGGCGTGCGATTTCAGGCTCAGCGATTGCGCGGGTGGGGCCTGGGTGGGTTTGGAGGTGGAATATCAGTGTGCCTGTTCTTGCATGTCAGAGCGCTGGTTGCCGTGCTGACTGGTCATTGTCCTTCGCACACAACCTGGCCGAGCGTCGCGTGCTTTTTCATGTGCCTGTGCCTGTGGCACACGTGGGTGGCCTTTCTCTGCACTTGTCTCAGCACCCCTACCGCAGCTGGGCTGCCCTCGTTGGCTGCTAGCCTGAGGCATGAGGGGTAGTGCATGTCCAAGTGGTGGCGATGCCGTGCAAGCCCGTGACCCCATCCCGTGCCTACAGTGCGAACCATTTTTGGCCAAGACCATGAGATTTTTCAGTTCTAACGACCATTGCCCTGTGGGGCCTGGCTCTCCCCACCGACCCTGCATTTATTCACTGCCAGCTGCACGCACGAACGAATGCTTAGTGCCCGGCTTGTATCAAGCCATGAGCCGGCGACAGAGCATTCAAGACCGAAAGATCCTTATGTAGTGACTGTATACAGCGCACAGGCCGTTGTGGCCGTTCTTAAAGCAGGGGTGCACGTGAACCACCGTCAGTATGTGGCCCCTCGGCCACATGCTGCTGTAGATGAGTCGCCCCCCAACCACCGTGGAGGTGCAGCAGGGATGGCCTGTTCATGCACAAGCTGACAGCATTGATCGAATTCTTGGCGGCACTGACACCAAAGCCGCATGCCCAGCACGGCAGACACGGCAGGCAGTGGTGCTCAGGCGTGCTCAGGGAGTGCTCTCCTCTGGCTGCCAGGGCACCCTGCCAGTGACTTTCGCCCTTGATGTTCGATCGCCCCAGCCAGCCCTTGCTCGTCAAGCCCCTGCGTGTCTTTGTCATCCCCACGCATCGCCTGTAAATGCTACATCGTCACGTTCGACACAAACGATCTCATTCAGGTCTCGTCCTTGTCCATGACCGAGCTTCCAGCTGCTTAATAGTGAATACTCGTGGCAGTTTGAGTGTCACCTGCAGCCAGCTGCGAGGTGCCACGGCAGCACAGCAAAACAGGGCATAAACAGCAGGCCCCCCATGCGAGGCCACGCCTGACCGTGGCCTCTGTGGTCACCGTGCCTCGCGGCGGTGTCAGGCGGCATGAGCGGGCTTCAGGAGAGGCTTTTGTCGCACCACACCGCGAGCAGCAGCGGTGGGTTGCAATGGGACGCTGGTTGTGGCATGTATGTGGAAGAATGGACGCGATCAAGCGCGTAGTTGCCTCACCTGGCCCTCCTGAACGTCCGCAGGACGCCGCTATGCTGCTGGGGCTCGGCCTGACCGCTCTCGTGGCAGGAATGGCACGAGGAGCCCATACATTACGTTCAGACGCTCCAGAATGCGGATCGTGATGCAGGCTCAGCAGGTATGTCCCCGTGGGCATGCTACACACCTGCAGGGGCGGCCTTCGATCTCACCCGTGCACTGCCTCCACATGCAGGCATCCACGGTCCTGCCAATTGCAATAAGGTTGTTGGAAGAGGTCGACTACAAGGTAAGCCCCATACCGTTGCTTTGCTGCCGGACGTAGAGCATTCGCATCTTGCGCTGCTGCGCGCTGCGCCGCTGCGCCCGCGCTCCAGCCCTCGCGCATGCAGCAGCCGCCCCGTGCCGAGCCCGCGCGGCCGCGCCCCTGTGCAGGAAATGTACGAGACGCGCCCGCCGGCCAGCATCAGCGCGGACTACCTATGGCGGGAGCGGCTGGAGCCGCTGCTCTGGTACCTGCGCGACGAGGAGCGCCGCATGGTGCACGAGGGGCTCGAGCTGGCGGTGCGCGCGCACTCGGGCCAGAACCGCAAGAGCGGGGAGCCGTTTGTGACGCATCCCGTCGAGGTGCGCGGCGGGCGGGGCGACGGGGGAGCGGGGGACAGGCTGGGCGGCGGGTGGGGCGCGCTCGGGCGCCGTGCTTGGGGCTGCAGCCCTGCGCCCTGGGGTGGCGGGGACGCTGGGCACTGAGGGCGCCGGCCGCCCGAGCTCCGGCGCCCGCTGGAGTGGGGTCGCTGGGCGGGGCGGTGCATGGCTTTGGTGCCGTGCAGCAGCAGTGGCGGGCTCGGAGCTTTCCGCATCCGCGCAGGTGCAACGGGCGCGTGCACCCGCCAGGCGGGCGATCACGCGCGCGCCCGCGTCCCGCGTGCGCCCGCGCCGCGCGCCGAGCAGGTGACGCGCATCCTGGCGGAGATGCGCATGGACGCGGAGAGCCTGGTGGCGGGGCTGCTGCACGACACCGTCGAGGACACCGACGCGGTGTGCTTCGATGACATCGAGCGGCGGTTCGGGACGGCGGTGCGGCGCATCGTAGAGGGGGAGACCAAGATCTCGAAGATCACCAAGGTCAACCAGTCTGGAGGTGAGGGAAGAGCCCTGGGTCGAGGCGCAGGCATGCTGCGCCGGCGCGGGTGCGCGGCCGGCGCGGATGGGCGGCCGGCGCGGGTGAGCAGCCGGCACGGCGCGCGTTCCAGCGCGGCGGCCCTCTGTCGGTGCGCAAGCTTCTAGGCGCTCTCCGGACCCTTCGCCCGCTGCCTCCACTGGGTGCTTGCGCCAATGCTGGAGCGCCGCCCCGCCGCGCCGTCCCAGCAGACGACTACTCTGATGACAAGGCGCGCGACCTCCAGGGCCTTTTCATGGCCATGACGGAGGACGTGCGCATCATCCTGGTCAAGCTGGCCGACAGGCTGCACAACATGCGCACGCTCTACGGCATGTCGGCTGCGAAGCAGGTCAAGATTAGCCAGGAGACGCTGCAGGTGCGCCCACGCGGGCACGCCAAACGCTGCAGCCGCACGGCGTTGGCCTCGACAGGCGCCGTCATGCCGCCCGCGGCCGCTGCTGGTCTCTACAGGGACCGATGCTGGCACGCATGCTTGTGGCTCGGATAGCAGTGGGCGGGCGGCAGCCACCGTTGTTTTATAGATCGCTGATTGGAGTGTCTTCACCGCCGCGGGCGCCGCGGCTGGGAACGCGTCGCTGCGTGACAGGTGTTTGCCCCCCTGGCCAAGCTCCTGGGAGTGTACTGCATCAAGGAGGAGCTGGAGGACCTGGCGCTGAGGTGGGGGGCCGCGCGCTTGCGCGTGTGGTTCACTGCCCTGCGTGCGGTGTGCATTGTGTGAGTGTGTGTGAGCGTGTGTGGCGCCCCATGTGTGTGTGTGTGTGTGTGTGCGCGCGCCGTACGCACGTGTGGCTTGCCCGTGGATTAGGTGGTTGGTCTTGGTGGTGCGGTGGCCTGTGATGCGTGACCCCAGGGGAGGCCACGCTGGGGGGAGAGGGGGTACTGGACACCGCGCCGCCGCACTCACTGCAGGCCGCAGCCCTGCGTCGAATCGCCCCTCCCCCTGCCCTTTGCCCCCGCGCCGCGCTCCTCTGCGGCGCCAGGTACACCCAGCCCGAGGTGTACCAGCACATCAAAAACTGGCAGGACAAGCAGATGGCCACGTACCAGCGCGCCTTTGCCACGGGTCGGGCAGACCTGGAGGCGCTGCTGGCCAGCGACGGCTACCTGCAGAGCCATGCACGCGGCGTCGAGGTGCGCGTGCGCCGCAAGCCCGCGTACAGCGTGTTCAAGCAGCTGCACGCGCTGCAGGCGGCGCGGCTGCGCGAGGAGGCGGCGCTGCTGCAGGAGACCGTCGCGGCGGGCGCGGCGGCGGCAGCGGCTGAGGCGGCGGCGGAGGCGGCGGCCGCCCGGCGCGCGGCCGCGGCG
>NW_014011854.1:0-11993 GCF_000611645.1 Monoraphidium neglectum
CACCCCCACCACCCGCCGCCCAAAAACCTGCCACGCATGACTTTGTCGCCGTTCAAATTAATCCGGCCAACTAAGACCACAGGCGTCACCCACGAGTTTTGGTACCGCAGCTTGTAGTAGAAGTACTGGCAGATCTTTTCCAGGATGGGCGTAGATATTTCTGGGAAGTTGATTGTCCCGAGCTCAGTCTCGGTGAAGGACCCTGGAGTGCGTTGGGGGGGTGCAAAGGCGACGCGCGCTTCAATGAACGCCAGGAGGACGAAGCGCCGGGGCGGCAGCTGGGGCTGGGGCTTGGGCAGCGCGGGCGGCTGGCCGGCCGCCTGCAATAACAGCGGCGCGGCCCCACCCCAGCGCCCCGCCGGCCGTCACGCCGCGGCGTGAGCAGCGGGCAGCCCTTTGGAATCTGTGATGGCGGCGGAGCGCCCCCCGGGTGGCCCCCCGGCTCGCCAACGCTGGGGTGCGCCGCTCCGCCCGCCGCCGGTGCTCGCCTTGGGAGCTGAGCATGTTGCGTATTGTGTTGGAGACGCAGGCGGCTTTGTAGTCTATGATGAACTCGAAGCCCTCCGCGCTGACCAGCTTGACGGTGTCGCGCTGTGGCGACGCCATGGCTGCCGCCGCTGCCGCTGCGGTCGCCGCCTCCGCCGCCGCTGCTGTTGCTACCGCCGCTGCTGCTGCTCCTGCTGGTGAGCGGCTGAGCGGCTGAAAAGAGGTACGTGCTGCCGGCGACTGGCGCCCGCCACGCAACGCGCTGCTGGCCTGTCGGACGCCTTGGAAGAGCCAGTGGCAGGGCTGCGGTTTGGCCTGCAGGGACGGCGGCGCCGGCGCGGTGATGCAGCGCGCGCGCAGAAACAAGGGGTGCAGTGGCACGAGTGAAGCAAAGCGCACTGAACTTGTTCGCAGACCACGGCCTGCGCGATCAGGTCGACCTTGTCGCTTTGTATTACTACTTTCTGCCACCTTTCCATACCTGTGTTGTCGGTACGCTGATGCCACGTTAGATCGAGGGTCAAGCGCGCGTGGTTCGCACTTATGATATAAGAAATGAGAGGTGTTATGTTACGACAGAGACCAGGACGCTCCGAGGCTGAGCGCAAGACGAGGGCACAGGGTCGGTACTACTGTGTGCCGGCAATGTGTGAGGCATGTCCGCCGCCCCCGATCTGCGACAGGGCACGTTGATCGGTGGGCCAGGCCACCTTCAAGTCAAGGCACCGTCTGCACAGGTGTTGTTTTGAAAACCACCAACCATCATCAAAGTCGTGGGAGAATTGGCCTAGAATGGCCGGACCTGGGGCTCCACAGCCGCCGTACCAAGGGCAGGACTCCTGCCGGCCGGCCGGTCGGACCGGCCGCGCAGCACATTACATTGGCAGGTCAAGCCTCGCAACATTGACACCCGGCCAGTGGCAACATCAAAATCCAGGGTATTGCGCAAGAAACTCATGAAGAAGTACGATGGCTAGGTTCTGGGAGCAACGGTATGCGAGGGCGCGTCACCTCTTTGATTGGTTTCAACTAGGTTTGCCGCGTGCACAGTGCAATTGACGATATAAATGTGTCAGAAAGTGAGCAGCGTGAGCACCATCTGGCAGGCAGCTGGGACCATGACAGCTGCTCTTCACCTCAGCCTCTTTTGGGGTGGCAGCTGCCACCTCCCAATTTCCTCGGCAACGCGTGCGGTTTGCACCAGTTTCGAGGGGGGTTTATGTGTGGGCCAGGGCGCTCTGGTTGCATTTGAGTGCCGTCGCAAAGCCGCGACGAGCTATGTTTCTCCTTCGTCACCACTGGTGGCCTCAGCTCCTGGCTAGTCAGCTGTCGCAGCAGCCTCCCCTCCACTGGTGCGCACCGCCTTTGACCTCTCATGATGATGCTGGCACGAGTTCGGGCGCCTGGTGTCATGGCACAGCCTCGGGCGCCTGGTTTTATGGCACGGCGCCCAGACATCCACGTGCAGCAGCACGCTGAAGTCTACGTTCTTTGTTGCTGAAGGGCATAGACCGGAGGAACACCTCAATTACCTTGGAGTTGTAGTCGCTCGGCTGTCACCGTCTTGTGGGGAAGTGGCAAGTGTGCGGCAAGCAGCAGAGTGATCAAAGCAAGTGGGGGTACCGTATCCCTGCCCATACCCTTTCCACCGGGACTCGTAATACAATTTACCTGAGCGCAACGGCGAGTCGATCAGAGCGGCGGGAGGGGCTTGACTGTTATGCGTATTGCGCGCCGAATCGAGACGGGTGCATCGTCGTCCTGGGGGCTGGTGTCACCTCACGGCGGCGGGTGACGCCGGGTTACGCGCTTCTGGCGGGGCAAGAGGTGACAGTTCGGCGACTGCAGCCTGGCGGGGGGCTGGATTGTTGAGAGGTTGGCGTGTTGATTGCCAGGTCTCATACGCATGGTTGTGCTGATGTTGAACCTGGTTTGGCTTGACGTGACAAGTTTCACAGCTGCCATTGATTGCTGTGCCTGCCAGTCACACGTTCCTCATAGCACACCAGGTCACCCGCGGCAAAACCCTGTGATGCGTCTGTCACCCAGCTGACTGGTAAGGGCCACCCCTAGGCATCAGCGCAAGCCCATGAAACTGTAAGGTGCTCTGCCCAGCCCCACCCTCCGCAGCAGGGACTATAATTATTGACGCGTTACCGTGGTTGCTGATGAAATGGGACTGCACAGGCCCCCAGAAATGTTGAAGTCGAAGTTGCAAGTTTTTTCACGAGAAGGTTGGGTGGGCTAAGTCAGGAAGCGAGAGAATCCTGCGCAAACACTCGGTTGAGTCATGACTGAGCAGCATGCTCCTGAAGGGCTGCGAAAATCGGATGACGCGCTACACAAGAAGGCAGCGAAAATCGCAGGAATGACACGCAGCGAGCCGTGTACGTGGCTGCGCATGCGCAAGCCGGACTTCAACACCAACACAGAACAGGGGGAGGACGTTTGCCTGCCGCGCCACCCGCAAAATCTGCTCCCCATCAGGCTACCATGCCAATGGTCCAAAGGGTCGTGCTTGCCTGCCCTCAAGACCCAAAAAGTCACATCATCCCAAAGTGCTTGGTCAGAGATAATGACTGAGAATATGGGCAAGTCGTACAGAGCAGATGTGTGCCCAAGCAGTGCAGGGGCGGCGAGTGCAGAGCTCGAGGTGAACGCGCCAAAGTCGAGTGGGGGCTGACCGCGCTCAGCAGCGGCCCGGCCCCCACTCCTTGCTGGGGCTGCCCCCGAGCTTCAGTGCAACCCATCCAAGGGGCGGTCCACACGATGCTTTCCTGAAAATGGCAACCAGTGCTTGGAACCGTCGATGGAGCAAGCAAGCGCCCCGGAGGTTTTGGGGCTGCACATGCAAAGCCCGAGGTAAAAGCGCCCAAGTGGACTGGGGGCGGACCGCGCTCGGCAGCGGCCCCACCCTGACTCCTTGGTGCGCGCGGCTGCCCCCCGGGCTCCACTGCAAACGGTTTAAGGGGCGGCAGACTTGCCAGCCCACAAAATGCAACGATCCAAGGGGCGGCAGGGCTGCCTGCCCGCAACGCAAAGTGCATCGTCAGGGATCGGCCCAAGTGCTTCAACCCTGAAAAGAAAACAAGGTTGGAGGGGAGAAAAGGAAGGGAGAGTGCACCCAAACAGCACTGAAGCGTCACGCAAGGAGGCCAGGACCGTGGGGCGCCGCAGAAGAGGGCGGGGCAGCGGCCGCATTGCTGCGGGCGGCGTGCAACCTGCAATCAGACCGGTGTTTCTCGAGAAACAAACACCAGTACTGAGCACCAATGACGAAGGTATATGCGACCCCAATTGTTTGTCACGTGACTATGTTGATTTGGGTTTGGCAGATGCAGCATCTTTATTTGGGTTCGGGAAGTTCTGTAGTCGGGGCGAGCCTCCAAAAAAAGGGAAGCGGTGTCATCAGTACGCTGCAGGGGCGCGCATGCACAACAGGCCCTTGAGGGCCGCCGTCGCCTTGCCAGCCTCCTTGCGCAGCTTGTGGGCCGCGCCATGCACGCGCTCCGCGGGCGTGCGCACGTCGCGGCCGCCGCGGACGGCGCAGGGGCGCTTGACGCCGCCGCTCGTGAAGAAAAACTCCTTGCCACGGGCGCCGTTGCTGGTGCTGGTCAGTGTGACCACAGCGATCACGGCCGCAGCGTCCGCCTCGCGGCCGGAGGCGGCGTCGGGCGCGGCGCATGCGTCGCCGTGCGCGCTGCTGCAGCTCACATCGTCAGTGCTGCAGGTCGCAGCCGCGCGTGCGACAGCGCAGGGCTTCATGGCGCCCGCCGTGGGGGCGGCGATGCCGGCGCCCGAGCAGCTGCCACCGCCGTGCTCGGCGGCAAAGAAGGCAGCCACGCCGGCGCACCGCAGCTTGCCGGGACCGCTGGGGCTGACGCTGCGGCTGCTGGCGCGGCTGGGGGCGCGCGGCTCCCCGCAGCCGTCCACGACAACCTTGATGGGAACTTCGGCCCTGGCAGCGAAGTCCGACACGCCGCACCCTGAGGCTGCGTGGCTCGCCGCCTCAAGCTGAACCTGCTGCTGCTCCTTCGCCTGCTCCGCCCCAGCATCAGGCACGCCGTCCAGGCTGAGCCGCGGCGACGCCGCCCGCGAGGCCAGGAGCTCGGCACTGAGGGCGTGCTCGACGCTGCCATCGTCCCCACTGCAGACGCTGCTGGCGCAGCTGGTGCCGCCGCACTCACCGCCGCCCCGGCTGCCCTCTCCCGCCAAAGCCGCCGCGGCGACGACCGCCGCCCTGCTGGCGCCCTCGAGCTCGGCGAGCCTCGCCTGCAGCGCCGCAACCTGCGCCTGGAAGGCCGCTTGCTCGTCGGCCAGCGCGGCCCTGAGCGCCGCAGCCGCCTCGTCCTTGCGCTGGGCCTGTGATTCGAGCGCCGCCACGCGCCCCTGGAGCGCCCCCTCGCGCTGCGCCGCCTCGTCGCGCGCGGCGGATGCGGCGGCGCGCAGCGCCGCCGACTCCGCGGCGTGCGCCGACGCCGCGGCAGCCGCCGCCTCGTCCTTGCGCACCTCGCGCACGGCGCCGGCCCGCGCCGCGTCCTCGAGCGCCGCCACACGCCCGTGAAGCGCCCCCTCGCGCCGCGCCGCGGCCTCGCGCTCGGCGCCCGCGGCCGCGCACAGCGCCGCCACCTCTGCGGCGTGCGCCGCCGCCGCCGCCGCTGCGGCCGCGCGCGCCTCGTCCCCGCGCGCGCGCCGGCGCTCCGCCAGGTCCGCCAGCAGCGGCACGGCCTCGCCGACGGCCGGCACCCAGTCCAGGCAGTCCGTGATGCCCAGGCTCTCGCCGTACTCACCGAAGCAGAGCTCCAGCGGGCTGGGCCGCGCGGCCGGGTGGGGGTCGAGGGCGGAGTCCAGGAACGCCAGCTTGGCAGGCCGCAGCGCCAGGATGTCAGGAAGGTCCCTGTGCGCGCGCGGCGCGTCTCTGATGCGCCGCGCCATCGCGGCGTCGTGCGCGTCGCCGTCGCCGCGCGCCAGGGCCGCCGCCGCCTCGGCCGTCTCCCAGGGGTGGCGGCCTGCCTGCACCACGGCCACCGAGGCGGCCAGCGCCCACGCGTCATACTCGGGGCCCACCAGATCGCCCAGGTATGACGGCGCGCCGCGGTCGTAGACAAACTTGAGGATCTCCCCGGCGGCTTCGGGCGGCGCGTAGCGCGGCGTGAACGCCAGCACCGCGCCGCAGCCCAGCGCGGTCACGCCGCCAAAGTCACACAGGCGGGGCGCCAGGGTGCCGTCCAGGCACCGGTTGATAAGCAATTGCTCGGGCTTCAAGTCGTTGTATGAGAAACCCTGCGGTGTGGACAGCGACGAGGGATGGTCTGAGCATGGAGCGATCTAGAGTTGTGCTGCATACTACGACGCCTGAGAATCATGCCTGGATTCGTGGCGGATTGCTGTACCGCAGGCTGGCTCAGCGTGCAACATCCCGCGTGTGCCAGGGGCAGAAGCTGCCTCCTGCTGTTGACGATGACTGATGGCACATGCTGCCTGCCGCGGCAGGCGTGGCACGTGCTGCATGCCGCGCAAGAGGGCAAACGCAAAGCTGCTGCCAATGCTCGAGCGGCGGCACGGGCAGCACTTGTGGCGAGCCGTCGGGTTTTTCCTGCCGCCCGACGCCCGTAGTTTCGCACCTACCCCGTCCCTGCGTGCCCGGCCACCCGCGACAGCAGGCGTCCCTTGCTCGACCCCCTTCCCTGCCCCCATAATCACGCACCTTGGCATGCAGGCCGGCCAGCAGCGGCAGCAGCGTGCGCGCTATCTCGTCGGTGAGGGCGTCGCGCTCCTGCCAGGTCAGCCCCCCGATCATGGGCATCAGCGCCTCCCCGCCATACTCAAACACCAGGTGCACGTGGGTCTCGTCCTCGTGCACCGCCAGCAGGGCCGGCACGCCACCTGGGTAGAGCACCTCGGGGCCAAGCTCCTCCTGGCTCAGGATCTCAGACAGCACCTGCAAGGAAGGGGAAGAGGGGGCGGGTGTTTTGGGGGTGGCCGTTGAGGGTGGGAGGGGGTGTGTGAGAGGCCGGTATTGCGTTCACAAGGTCCCGGGTGAAATCAAGTGATGGGCCAAAGGTTGTTGTGGGGAGTTGGGTGTTTGATAGGTCACGTGGCCACAGCTGACGGTCCATACTCGGCCGTGCAACAAGGCCAGCAGCGGCGCAAGCTGTGTGGCTGCCAGCGAGGGCTGCGCTTGCCCGCCTGCCCTGGCGCTGCATGGCGCTGCCCGCCGCGCTGCCAAGGCGACCCCACCGGCCGCTGCCTCCTCCCTGCCCCCTGTGCGCACTCCGTATGGCGCATAATGACCCCCGACGCTCCCAGCCGGCTGCGCCCGCAGAAGCCGGCCCCCGCAGCCTGCGCCCCTCACCTGGTCGACCAGCGCGGGCTGCGCGATCAGGCGGTCCTTGCAAAGCGCCTTGACAACCGCTGGCCTGCCGTCGGGCAAGCGCACCAGCCCCACCAGGCTGGAGCCTTCCTGGTAGACGGACCGCATGGCGCGGAGCTGGGACCTGCAAAGGGGGGCAGCGGAGGTGGAGCACACGCGTGCCATGGGCGGGAGGCACCTGGCCGCCAGGTTAGACTGCGAGCTGCTGATGGTACTGCCATACACCATGGCGTCAACAGCTTGGCGGGTGGCTCACCCTGGCAGGCTCGCCAGCACAGGGTCGCCACGCGAGAACAGCTGCGGAAAATTCGGGAGAGCCATGGCCGCAGTTTTATACACAAAATCACAAAACATTGTATGGTTCGACAGCGTAAACAAGCCATGCCATGCAGGGAGCACCGCAAAACCTCTTTGGGACTGCTTGGAGTTCAGCTGCCGCCGGATGAGGCACCTACCAAGCGGCTGTGCGCCTGGCGGCTCCACATGAGCTGCGGTTTTTGTTGCATTGAGCAAAGGCGATCCCAAAATGTCACAGCCTCACGTGTCATACACCTGATCAATGCCTGACGGCTGGCCTCACTGCTAGTGAGATTCAGTTCTGCTGACAAGGACCGCCCGCACCGATCGCTTTCGGATGCGTCTTGATTTTATTGTGGCCTGCCATGCACCCCAGCACATCCTACAATCGAAAGGACCTTTTCACTGTAAAACTCACACGAGTCATGCGGAGTATGTTACAATGGAATGCTCCACCTGCATCAAAAGGGCAACGGAGGCCACCTCACAAGCTGCGCATCACACACGCATCCTGCCGCCTCGAGCACGCACATCACTGCCTGGCAGCAAACCAACCAGACAACTTCCTATCCAGACAAACTGCAGTCATTCAACAACCCAAATTTCAGGGTGCACAACTAGCCTACCCTCCTCGACCCTGCCGAGTAAGGCGCGCGACGACCATGCCCTCATCCCCGACCTGACCCTACCCTGGCGCCAGGCACGCCAGCGTGCAGCTGCAGCCGCTGCAGCGAACGCGCGCGAGGAGTGAGCAATCACTCAAGCCGCGCGCCAACACGCGGCGGCCCGGCCCTGCCGCCCCCAAACCCCTCGCCTGCCCCCTCGGCGCCACTGGTGACACCCCACTCCATACCCTTCAGCCACAAGGGTCGGGTCAGGCGATGTATAAATGCCCTTTTATATGCTCGTAATTTTGTTCACGCAGCTGTGTTGGTGCTTACAGTACGGTATTGTGGGGATCTTCGCTGGATACGGGCCTGAAGTCGGTGACCCCGGCCCACATCCAGCCTGTTCAGGTGATCAGGATCGTCCATAACTCACACGCATGACCTGATTCATTCTCACCGTAGGAAGTGCGGGGCACGCACTCAAGCACCCCGCGGCCAATGCGCGGTCATCTTTTCGCAGCCTGGGACGCGTGACAGTCGAACGACGGCTCGATACCTCAACCCAGTTCATCAGAAGCATGTCGCACGTCCCCTCGGGCCTCTGCGCGCCCCTGGTGGTGGTGCTGACGGTGGCTGCCGCAGTGAGGTGCGGCAACAGCCGCTGAGCTGCGAGCCGCGCTTTGCAGTCGTAGGATGTGTGTCGGTCTGTGAGGGCATGCCCATCCAATGTATTTTTTGCAGCATGCTGGCAGAAACAACCCAGGAGCAGCCCCACACCGTCCGGTCAACATCTCTGCAGCGCTCCTGGGGCCCAAAAAATGCCCTCCCTGAAAATGGAGCACTTTGCCCCGAACTTACCCGTCCCGCGACCTGTGCCTGTTACCACACTCTCCACTCCCCAGCGCTCAGGCGGCTAAAGCGCCGAAGCCAACAATCGGCCTGGTGAGTTGCTGCTGAGCTTGGGTGCGCTGCGAGGCACTCATACGTACAACCTCGTCAGCACTGCTGGCAAGCAAGGAACCTTAGCCAGTCCCTGCAGCCCGCCGATCCATCCGACTAGCAGGTGTAGGCCTCTGGCTAGGGAGACCCCCAACACCATCCGGTGCACCTCCGTGCGTCCCCTCCCTGCCGCTCGAACAGTGCACGCCAGTGCGGGCACTGCTGAAGTCCTGCGCCCTCAAGTCAGCACCAGCCGTGAACCAGTTCTGCAGTGAGCTGCTGGCATCCCCCAACGCCACAGCAGACAGCCAGGTGCGCAGGCACGCTATGGAGTGCGGCTGCAAAGTGAATACACGCGCACGCACGCACGCACACACGCACGCATGCACGCACGCACATGCGCGCAATCACACACACACACACACACACACACACACACACACACAATCACATAATCACATACACGCGCCTGTGCATTCTGTGCCTGCAATGGGGCGCATATGTCACGCCCGTGCGCCCGCGTGTCAGTGCTGGGGGGGGATGTGGCGTGCATGCACCAGCTACGCCGTGACAGCCGTGACCAGTCAGGGCGCCCAATGCCCAGGGGCGCTGGCTGGGCGCGACACATATGTGCAGGCTACCAAATGTCTGAGAGCATGCTTTGAGTGACGTGTCGTGCTCTGCGTGACTCATCTGCCAACCCTTGACCCGCACATCCGTCACCCATGCCCTCGCAGGATCCCTCCACCATTCACATCGGCTGTGGGCTGGCGACAGCCGCACAACTCAGCACCGGCCTGGCTGCCCTGGAGTCAAAGGTCAACGCGTCCATGAAGGGGCTACCAGTTGCCGCCCAGGTCAATTCGAGCGCCACAGATGCGGCCTTGCTCCAGCTGCAGGCGGCCTTGGCGGCACTGCAGGCGCGGCTGGATGCGTTGAAGCCTCAAGTGGCATCGGCGAACGCTACTTTGCAGCAGCTGGCTGCCGCCACCAACGCCGAGGTCGCATTATTGAAAGCAGCCGAAGAGCAGCTGGCAGCCAATGCTACTGCAGAAATTGCTGCCATCAAGAGCGGGCTGCAGCTGCTGGCAGCCAACACCACGGCCGAAATCACATCGCTGCAGGCTGGCCTGAAGGCCATCAACGTGAGCGACTTCGTCCGGGTCGGCACGCCCATCAACGCCGCCACCCTTGGCGGCGTGGCCCCGAACGGCTACGTGCGTGTTCCCACACAGGTGGTGCTGTTCGCCCTCCCAGACCGCAAAACTGGCAGCCTCGGGGGCCGCGCCGGCGCCGACGCGCTGTGCCAGTCCGCCACGAGCCGGCCCCCTGGCTACTTGAACGCGCGTGCGTTCCTATCCTTTTATGTCGTCGGCAGCGCGACCGGCGACGCCGTAAAGGACATGCCCACAAACTATGGCGTCCCCACCAACCTGCCAATCGTGTCCGCCAACAATATCTTGCTCGCCGCCAACTGGGCGGCCCTGCTGAGCGGCTCCCCGCTGAACACATCGTTTGTCGGCGCCGGCGTTGTGCCTTCGGCACCACCCAACTATCTTGAAACCTATTTCTGGTTCGGCACGTATGCCGACGGCCAAGTGGCTAGCAACCAGTGCGCGGGTTGGACGAGCGCCGCAGGCTCTGATTATGGCAGGACGGGTGTCACCTTGAGCGCGTCGCTTGGGGACGGCGTCGTTGCAAATTGTTATAACGCCTTGCATGTGTTCTGCTTGGCGTTCTGAAAAAGCGATGTGGTTCCGGCATGTTGGAGGTAGTGGCCACAGCGTGTGGTGTCGCAGGGAAGGCGCACACACTGACCTTATGTTTGCCCTGACTGCCTGCGGTCGACCAAGGTGATGCCGTGTTGGTGGACAGCCTGCACGTGCAGCAACGACCTGCCACAGTCTTGCCGCATCGGCGTTGCAGCGCGCTTGATTGGTAAGAGCTGTTGCGTGCTGTGCCTTGTGCGCATTCGACACCAACAACAAAGAGAGCTTGACATTGATGCAACATCACAGCACGTTCTTTGCCCGCGCACAAGCTGAGCCCTTTGCTGAGAGCAGACAGGCGGCCGTAACCATATTGTAAATTGCCCCCTGTGCCGGCCGCTGTGTGCGCCGGGCTTCCGGTCGGCTGCCGCAGGCGAGACGCTGCCGTGGTCGAGCGGCGATCCAAGGGACTACTCGATCAGCAGTGCAGCTGTGTTTAGGGTTTGTAAGGATCCCCAAATTGTGACACCCTCAGCACTAAACTAAATAGTCAGAATCCATGGTTGGTTGCCATTCATGATTACAATGCCACCTGCAGCGGCCAAGCATGGGCCACTCAACGCCGCCGCGGCCCGGCACAGCGCGAGGCGCGGCACTTGCGGGTGTCGCCCCGGATGCGGCGCGCCGGCGGCGAGAGTGTGTGGCCCTCGGCCCCCTCACAGGGCCACGAGCTCCGCCTGCCGCCCCCTGCCGCGCAGCTGCTGCCGCGCCGCCAGCAGCGCCATGGGGTCCGCGCCGCCGCCCTCCTCCGCCTGCGCCGCCAGCTTGGCGCCCAGCCGGTCTGCGCACCACCGCAGGCGCAGCAGCTGAACAGCGAGCAGCTGCGGCAGGCAGCCGGCGCCGGCGGCCCACTTCAGGGCGCCATAGTTGGCCTGGGGTTTCAAATAGTTCAAAGGGGTTCCGCAAAGCAGTCAGTGTGCAGGTCACGCACGTCACCGGGGTGCAATCAAGAGCATGTTTTGCGGAACGGCCGCCAGGCCGCGAGCCCGCCTCTCCAGGGTGCCAGCGAAAACGGAGGGCTTACGCCATGCAAGCCTGGTGCACCGCCCCCCCAGACTGCCTGCGTGCCATCCCCTCCCCACGAGGCCGCTACCCCGCTCCTCTGCTCCCACGCCCATTCGTCCACCTCAATGCGCCGGCCCCACCTGCTGACTTCAACCCTCCGCCTCTCCCAAGCCAGCGAGTCTCCCCCCACCTCCTGCGGAACCAACTCGCCGCTCCCCCCAAAACCCAGCCCACCTCTCTCTCCAGCCACAGCCTGTCATTAGGCAGCCGCAGAGCCTCTCCCGCCTTGCCGTCCGCCCCCACCGCCGATATCCTGTCGATCCGCCACCGCGGCGCCACCAGGGGGTACGCCCGAAACAGCCCCACGCTCGCCTTGACCTCCAGCGCCCCGGACGCGACGACGCAGCGGTACGTCGCCCGCGGCGGCGCGCCCGCGTCGGCCGCGCCGGCGTCCGCCGCCGCCGCCGCGGCCGCGTCAGCGGCGGCCTCGAGCTCGGCCAGGCTGACCTCTTCGAG
>NW_014011853.1:0-8127 GCF_000611645.1 Monoraphidium neglectum
GGGGGGCGGGGCGGGGGCGCTGGACATGTACAGGATGCGGGTGAAGCAGCGGGCGCGCGCGGCGTCGGGGGCGGAGGGGTGAGCCCGCCGCCGCTCGCGCGGGGGGTTTGTCGTGTGTGTGAGCGGCTGCACAGCCCAATACGGGCTGCCTGCTGCGTGATCAGTAACTCGATCACCTCCTCCCTTGGCAGCTGCGGTGTAGAGCCAGAGGGGGGAAGTTACTGCACAGGTCATAAGGGAGTTGCGGCAGCTCTCGAGGCTCCGTTGGTGTGAAATGTCAGCCGCGGAGCCAAACGCTGCAAGCTGGCGTGCCCTGCACACTCTGAGCTGCTGTATGCTCAGCAAGGGGCTTGAATGCTGCCATTTAATCAAGTGACCTTGGTAAAGTGTTTGTTGTGCCCTGTACATGCTCCCACTGGACTTGCGTGAAGAATTTCTCTTGTGGTGTGAAGCGGGGCTGCAACTTGGACTTGTGACCCCTCCAACCCCTGCCAACAGTGAACCCGACATATGAACTTGCAGATGCATGGCTCTTTACAGCTCAACAACTCCTCTCTTGACAATGTGAGGGAGAGGCGGTTCGGCAGTGCGAATGCGGGAGACAACCCTACACCAAGGGAAGAAAGAAACCAGACAGCTACAAACTATCAGGGGACGTATGCGCCGCCAGGCACAGGCTTTGTGCCTATGTGCAAAAACACAAACGAACGGGGCACTACGAGGCTGACGGGTGAGTCGAGTGAGGAAGCAAACAGGGGGTGGGGCCTACCAACTCTTTGCAGCCACCCTAGCAACAGTATGCGGCACCGGCGGCAAGCCACGCGCTATGATACAAAACGGCCCGCACGCGCTGTCGCGCCACGCGCGCGCGCGGCCGCCGCCGGTGCCGCCGTCCACAGTCACAGCGGCTTAGTCTACCTCCTCAACGGTGGGGCCGCTGCCCGCGCCGCCCGCGCCGGGCGCGGCGCCGCCTACGTCGGGCATGCCGCTGGCGCCGCCACCGTACATGGCAGTGACTGCGGTTCGGTTCGGGGCGGCGGTGGGGGCGCACAATCAGCAAGGGATGGTGGCGAGGGGCCGGGGTCCCGCCTCACCCATTGTCTCACCCAAGAACCAGGTGCGGACACATGCAGCCTGCCCCAAACATCGCCAGCGCTGTGCGTGCATTACAGCCTGAAATTTGGGTTCCGCCACGGAGTTCCGGTGCTCTGCGTGCTGTGCCCGCCCTTTACTCACTGATGGGGTTGCAGACGCCCTCGAGCTGCTTCTGCTGGTCCTCAAACTCCTCCACCTCCGCCAGCTGGTTGGCGTCAAGCCTGGGGGTTCGGCGCATGGGATTATGGGATGAGGGTCAGTCTAGGCGCCAGCACAACACGGGTCTCAACAACTTGTAAACACCAGAATTGCAGGCTATGGGACGCAGACAGCATCGCAGCAGGTGCGACGAGGGCAGCGAGGGCGCGCGGCTAGGGAGTCCCTGCGGGATCACCCTGTGCCTCGATGCTGAAAATCTCCCTCTCCTCCCCCCTTGCGCACCAGTCGATGGTCTCCTTGACCGCCTTCTCAATGGCCTCCTTATCCTCGGGCTTCAGCTTGGACGCAAACTGTGTGGGGGGGGGGGACGCAGGTATGTGTTAGGGTGAGGCAGAGTGAGCGTCTCGATTGCTGGAGGGGACCCGTGTGGCAAGCATCGAGGACGACTCCTGTGCTGGGCGCGCACCGTGCAGGCGGGATGCACGCGGCGGCCGCAGCGGCGGCTCAATCCAGCCCCCTCCCGCGCCCAAGCCCAGGCAGCACCCACACCCCCCCAGCCCTCCATGCCAAACGACACCACCCACGCTCAGCCACGAGCAGCACCGCAAAGGCGCCGCAAGAATGAAAAACGCACCTTCTCATCGCGCACGGTGTTGCGCATGTTGTACGCGTAGTTCTCCAGGCTGTTCTTGGCCTCCACCTTCTTGGCCACCGCCTCGTCGTCCGCCTTGTACTTCTCGCTCTCCTGCACCATGCGCTCGATCTCCTCCTTGGACAGCCGGCCCTTCTCGTTCTGCGCGTGGCGGCGGCGGCGATGGCAGGGTTTTTAGTGTGTGGCGAGAGGGTGCGTGAGTGGTGTGTGGGGTCGCAAGCTTGAGGCCGTGGGCTGTGGGTCGGATGCATTCGTCTGTTGGGACAGGAGGCCGGCCCGGGGGACACACGCAGCAGCGGACGGTTGTGCAAGGGAGCGGGGAGGTCGCCGGCCCGCCGCGCCAGCAGGCGGCGGGCGGGGAGAAAGGGAGCGGCCCGCGCGTTGCACAAGCAGGGGCGGCCAAGCACGAGCGCGTGTCCCCCACCCCTCCACACCGTGATGGTGATCTTGGCGTTCTTGCCGGTGGTCTTGTCCTCAGCGCTGACGTTCAGGATGCCGTTGGCGTCGATGTCAAAGGCCACGCTGATCTGGGGCACGCCGCGCGGCGCCGGCGGGATGCCGGTGAGCTCGAACTTGCCCAGCAGGTGGTTGTCGCGCGTCAGCTTGCGCTCGCCCTCGTACACCTGAGGGGGTGGGAGAAAGGTGGGGGAGGATGCAAAGGGACGTTTGGTTTGTGGAATTAAGATTCGAGTTGGAAGGCAGAGGGGTTGACGGGCCGTGTGTGACTGTGCGTGGCGGACAGAGGGGAAGAGCACAAGCTGTTTTCAGAAATGGGGGCTGGCGGGGGAGGGGCGATTCACGCGGAAGAAGCGGGGGGAGAGGGTGGGGTGCGTGCGCACGCACCTGGATGAGCACGGCGGGCTGGTTGTCTGCAAAGGTGGAGAACACCTGCTCCTTCTTGGTGGGCACGGTGGTGTTGCGCGGGATCAGCACCGTCATCACGCCGCCGGCCTGCGGGGGCGGGCATTTGGGGGGTGGTGTGGGTGTGTAATGAGGTGAGAGGCGGGTGGTGACATCAGCGAGGGCGAAAATGACAAAGCCCACGTTGCCCCTGCGCTTGTAGAGGAGAGACCCAGCATAACGGGGTGGCACGCACTTTGCTGGCAACAGGACCAGGCTGCGGCGCGTGCAGAGGGCGGCGTCGCGCAGTCAGGTGGGAGCGGAGCAGCCGGGGCCTGAAGTGGCAGCTCGGCGGCGGGGCCGGGCATGCGCACCGTCTCAATGCCGAGGGAGAGGGGCGCCACGTCGAGCAGCAGCAGGTCCTGCACCGCCTCACCACCCTGGCCCGTCAGGATGGCGGCCTGGTTTGGATGGGGGAGGGGAATGGGGAAAGCGGGCAAGAGTGAGTGAGGGCGTCCGTCGGGGTCTGCTTTGGCAAAAAAAAGGCTCTCGTTTGTGACCCTGCGAAATCCGATTCGCACGGTGTGAAGTGGGGCCCACCGCCGCACGCGTGCACAAGTACACACGTGAGGCCGCCGCACCTGCACGGCGGCGCCGTAGGCCACGGCCTCGTCGGGGTTGATGGACTTGCAGAGCTCCTTGCCGTTGAAGAAGTCCTGCAGCAGCTGCTGCACCTTGGGGATGCGCGTAGAGCCGCCCACCAGCACGACCTCGTGCACCCCGGCCTTGTCAATCTTGGAGTCCTTGAGGCACTTCTCGACGGGGTCCATGCACTTGCGGAACAGATCCATGCACAGCTCCTGCGGGGTTCCAATGCGTGGTTCAAATGATGGCGGCGGCGGCAGCGGTTTGGCAAAGAGTATGATTAGAGCATGTGGGGGGAGGGCGAGGCGGCCGGCAGAACAAGAGGGGGGCGGGTGTGCAGGTTCGACGCGGATTCAAGACCACGGTGAAGACGAACGAGGCGGCCCGAGAAACGCAAGGCTGGCAGGCGGCATGCATACGGGCTCAAATTGAAACACGCGGCGGCTTGCTGCAGAAAAGGCGGGCAGGCGGGCAGGCGCACCTCGAAGCGCGCGCGCGTGATGGAGGAGTAGAAGTCGATGCCCTCGTACAGCGAGTCCAGCTCGATGGAGGTCTGGGCGCTGCTGCTGAGCGTGCGCTTGGCGCGCTCGCAGGCGGTGCGGAGGCGGCGCAGGGCGCGTGGGTTGTCGCTGATGTCCTTCTTGTTCTTCCTCTTGAACTCCTGCACGAAGAAGTTGACCAGCCTGGGGGGATTTCCAGGGGGGTGTGGGGGTGGGGGCATGGGTGAGGAACTGAGTGGGTGACGAGCAAGGGCTGGGGCGGCGTGTGTGGGCTGCTGCAAAGCACCCGAAGACCAGGGGTAGCTCGAGAGGCGCTGCGCTGAGCAGCCCGCAACACGCGACCACGCGGCTGACGTCAGCGGGGATCCCCCGCGGCCCCGCCCGCACCTGTTGTCAAAATCCTCTCCGCCCAGGTGGGTGTCGCCGGCGGTGGCCTTGACCTCAAAGATGCCGTCGTCGATGGACAGGATGGACACATCGAACGTGCCTGGGGAGGGCGACGAGGTTTGGGCAGGGCTCAACCAGTGAGGCACAAATGTGGGTGCCATACCTTGTACCTTGCCATCACAACAGAAAAGAAGATTGGCCACGTTGGCACAAAGGAGCCACGGCGTCGCATTCCCCGCCCATGCCGTCGCCCAAACATGCAGAACGCCGCCCGTCGCCGCGCACCGCCGCCCAGGTCGAAGATGAGCACGTTCTTCTCGCCGTCCGAGCCGCCCGCGGTCTTCTTGTCCAGGCCGTACGCGATGGCGGCCGCCGTGGGCTCGTTGATGATGCGCAGCACCTCCAGGCCGGCGATCATGCCGGCGTCCTTGGTGGCCTGGCGCTGGCTGTCATTGAAGTAGGCGGGCACGGTCACCACAGCCTTCTTCACGGGCTTCTCGGCGCCCAGGAACTCCTGGGAGGGCGGGCGCAGGGCGGCGGGTTGGCGGCGGGGTGAGGGGGGATCATGGTTGTTTGGACGGCGAGGAGAAGGCTGGAGGTGGCGCAGCCCGTAGAGAGCTCTGCTGCGTTTCGCCCCCAGCGCGGACTCTGCACCACACACAAGACCGGCTGGACTGCACATGCTGATGGTGGGACCCCGGCCGGCCACCGGCCTTGCCCGCTGGCCCTGCCCCCGCAAACTGCCACGCCCGCCGCCCCTGTCCCCCACCTGGGCGGTCTCCTTCATCTTGGTGAGCACCATGGCGCTGATCTCCTCGGGGCTGAACGTCTTGTTCTCGTTCTTGTACAGGACCTCGATCACGGGCTTGTCGCCGGGCCCCGCCTGGTGGAGTATTCGTGGGGCAGCAGGGGGCCAACAGGCGTGAAATCACATACTCGCCTGCAGAGACTCGTGCTCACCTAGCCGCGCGCCCTGCCAAGCACACCCTGCTCGTCCGAAAAGGGCGGTAACCGCCGAGCTGCGCCTTGTCGGGGCGGCAAATTGCAGCCCTGCGCGTGCGTCCCGCGGCCGCCGGCGCTGCCGCACCTTGACGGTGAAGCTGAAGTGCTTCATGTCGTCCTGCACCACCGACTCGCTAAAGTGGCGGCCGATCAGGCGCTTGGCGTCAAACACCGTGTTCTTGGGGTTCATCGCCACCTGAGGGCAGCAGCGGGCGCGGCGGGGCGCGGCGCGGCGGGGCTCGTGGACGGCGCGGCCACAGGCGCCGCCTGGTCCCGCTCATTGCAGTTCCTCCGATCACAACCCCGAACAATCCAGTGTCCCTTGCGCCTGCTCGCAGCGCTGCCGACGGCGCGCACCTGATTCTTGGCAGCGTCGCCGATGAGGCGCTCGCTGTCGGTGAACGCGACATAGGAGGGCGTCGTGCGGTTGCCCTGGTCGTTGGCAATGATCTCCACGCGGTCGTTCTGCCAGACACCCACGCACGAGTACGTGGTGCCTGAGGAGCAAACGGGGAGCGATCAGCACGAGGCGTGAGTATGTCTAGTTTGAAACGCAATCTCAGTGTTGGGGGCAACACATGCTGTGCGCGGCATGGCATGAGGGCGGCCGCCGCAGCAGGCGCTGGGGCCGTGTGCCGCCACCGCAGAGTGGAGCTTCCCGCAGCCGTGTGTGCGCTGAAAGTCGCCGAAGCTGCCATATAAAATCAAATCCTTGCATCTCCGCTGCTGGATCGGCTCCATGCGCTCCGCACGGGGCTGGCGGTCGGGTGATCCAGAAGGTGCTTCTGAGAAGAACCGACTTGTTCGACCCCAAACCGGCCCGCATGCAGATTTTGATGCGTTATTAAGTATAGAGCTGTGACGCTCGGCTTGGAAGGCTGCCACTGCCGCGCCGCGCGCGCGCCACGTTCTGTCGCTGCCTCCATAGGCCCCTGATGCGGCGGCTGGGCGCCCAGAGCACATGTATACACACTATTTTGTACTCTGCTCACCCAAGTCGATGCCGATGGCAGGCGCTGACATGATGACTGTGGATGGCTTGGAAGCCCTCTGTTGTGAGTGAAAGTGTGGTGAAGCAACAATGAAGTGCTTCAGAAGAAAGGTAGTGGGGTGTGAGCAAACACCAGCCAAAACCTGTACCGGGTCGGCCGGTCAACGAGCGGCCGCCGATGAGTAGTGCAAAGCGTGACCGGTGATGAAGTTGCCGCAGTGGTGCTTGGCGATGCATACCACATCGTGGCAAGTTGAGCCATGGGCTTGAAGTCACTGCACATCGTATTGATTTTCATGCCCATGTTACACTAGGATCAAAGCCTGCTCGTGCTGGATGGCGGTTTTTCCAAGGAGGAACTGCATCTGATGTATGCAGTGTCTCTGTTTGCTGTGCGTGGCGTTTTATCAGGTGAATCTAGGGGCTGCGGTTGAAGCAACGTTGACGCTGGGGGGGGGGAGGACACGATGCATGCGCTTTTTTTAGTTTTTTTTATCAGGATAGGCCTGCCCCCCCTGTAGTTGTCACCCAAGTGATCATCGCCCACGCACAACACCCATTGCTCAAGTTCGCGTCTGCCGCCATGCACGTTTTCCTGCACGCGGATCTGATCCCACCCTGAGATTTGCTGGGGGGACAGGCCGCTTGCACGCACGCTTTACACATGCGGCGGTCCGCAAGGCAAGAGCGCCACGTCCCCTGTAGCTTCCCAGCGCTCCTGTTGAACACACAACACGTGCGCTTGTGGGTGGAAACAGCCCCAAACCGCAGCTCCATCCCCCTCAAACAGCATAAATGCACATGGTGAAACAACAGAATGCAGCTCAAAATCATGCAGATGGCCAGGGACACATTTTGCAGCGCCCAGGAAAACCAAATAAATACAGACAACAGCAAACCCAGTCAGCCGCCTGCGATTGCTGTCTGGTACGTGCTGCTGCTGGCCATCCACTCCCTCAGCCTGGCGTCTGCGGGGGTCCAGGGTATGCTGAGGCCGGGGGTGTCCTCCTCGCGAGGGAACAGGTGCATAAGAGGGAAGAAGCCGCCGCGCAGCTGCAGCTCGGCCTCCACCTCGGGGATGGTCGCCTCGTGGCCAGTGGCCTCCTGCAGCATGCACAAGCGCCAGGAATGCTTCATGAGTTTTTGAGCAGCACCATCAGCAACAATTACGAGGTCATCAACAACAACCACGAGGTACTAAGCTCACTGAAATCTTATCAACGCACATCGCAACATCAGCCAGGGAACTGCCGCAGCGAGCCTAGCAAAGCACCTCAACACTCACAGCCCTGGTGCCCAATTGTTTGTGACAAACCCAACGACGCACACCTGGTTGAACCTCTGCGGCCCGACCTGCAGCAGCGTGAACATGTCCCTGACTACCGGCCACTTTGCGTCGTGGATGACCTGCTGCGTGGCGGGGTCCTCGTGGGCCACCTGGGCGCAGCAGGTGGGCGGGGGGGGGGCGAGTTGTGGGCTGGCGGTACGCCCACGAGGGGGCGAGGCAGGATTTTAGCGCGCCGGCAGAACACCCGGCTGCCCTGCTGAGAGCAGATCAATGTCGTGCTTGGGCACATGGCTGAGATGTGCAATATCTAAGAGCGGTGGGTCGCGATCAAGTATTGCCCCCAGCAAAGTGAGTCGTGGCTGCCACTAGCAGTACTCATTGAACCTCTTGGCATGCATGCGGTGCCGTCACCTTCATGCTGGGCGTTGCGTTGGCCTCCATGAGCCATGGGTGCAGCGAGGCGTCCACCAGAAAGTCAAGGCCAAAGTACTGGAAGGTGGACCTTGGGCCGGCAGGGGGCGGGTTTGAATGATGGGGGGGTTGAGAGATGGGACATCAGAGGGGCGGG
>NW_014011853.1:8459-12322 GCF_000611645.1 Monoraphidium neglectum
GGGCAGGGCAGCAGGGTAGGAAGTTTCAGAAGACGGATGGGTGGTCGTGGGAGCGGGGATTGAGAGCGAAAGTGAGGGGATCTGGGGGAATGGAGCGCTCAGAAGCAAGAACCCACACGCATCATTCATGTGTGCGGGGGCACCCAAGGCAGCAGGAAGGCGTTTGGCTGGTGCAAGTTCCTCGTTTCCTAGCCGCCCACATGCCCCTTATCCCCACCCCCGCGCCGAGTCCCCAACCGCGCTGCACTCCGCCCCACCCCAGCCCTACGCGCAGCCCCCTCACTGTGGGGGAAGGTCCATCTGAGCCTGCACCTCCTGCATTCGCCGCAGCGCCGACGCAAACACCAGCGCGCTCGCCGCCACGCACTTGCGCCACAGGCCCCGCCACTTGCCGAGACCCACGTGCGCCGCGAGCCGCGGCAGGTCCCAGACCTCCCCGTTCTCGTTCTGGGCGTAGTTGGTGATGTGGCCCGCCGCGACGCCCCCGGCGGAGGGCTTGCCGGCGTCTGCGGCGCATCGGGGATGCAGGCAGACGGTTCCGGCGCACTATGTTGCAGGGGAGCGACTACAGTAGAAGATTTTAGCCAGGCGTCCATTGGGATGTGTGTGCGTGTGTGCGGCAGTCGCTCTGCTTGCGTGCGCCACCCCCAGCCCGCGCTGCCTCCGCGGCCTGTGCGCCGCACCCTCTGGTCGGTAGAGCTCCGAGCTGAACAGCGCGAGGCCGTTGGCATGCAGGTAGGCGCGCAGCGGCCGCGCGCCCGGCACCAGCGCCCACAGGCGCAGCCCGAACTTGCGGCCGTTGATGAGCAGCGGGTCGGTGACGTATCTTGGGTGCGGGCGCCGGCGTTCGGAGTCGGGTTGAGGGCAAGTGGGTGCGCGGAAGGCGCACGGACACGCGGTCGGGCACGTGGCTGCAGGCGCCGAGGGGGGGCTGCTTGATTGGGAATTCTGACGTTTCGCTGTCCCCCTTGTTTATGGCTAGCAGCGAGTGGCCGGCACAACACAACACCGCCACGTTGCCCGCAGTGAAGTCCACGGTCGTTTGCAGCAATCTCAGCCATCCAACCGCCCGGCCACCTCTAAGCGACCCAGCCTTGCAGCCACCCGAAGTGCCGGCTGCTCCGCCACGCGCGTACCGGTAACCTAGCAGCCATGTTGCCCTGCCACAGGGCCGCGCGGATCCGCCGCCCACCCCCTTCCTCCTCGCAGTCTCATCGCCCCCACCTCTGTGCGAGGTACCAGCGGTACAGCCTCATGCCCTCCAGCCCCGGCCGCGTGCACGTCTCAAAGCACGCGCGGAACGCCTCCGCTGTGGGCACCAGGCGCAGCCCCGTGCCGCGCTGCTTGTTGTTCTTGAGCATCCACAAGCCTGGGTCCTGGGGTTTTGGGGTTTAGGGGTTGGGGTTGGGTGTGTGTGCTGAGGGCTGGCAAGTAGGAACGGATTCTTGACGGCAACGGCGGGTGGGGAGGGGCGGGAGCTGTCGAGGGTGTGGCGCAGCGGGACCGCGAGACGAGGCTGGGCGCCAACCCTGCCCGCCAGGCAGCCGCGCGGGCGTCTGCGCCACGAGCTGCCCAGCCTGCAGAGGCTGCCCGTCCTGCAGCACTGAAACACACACACGTGCCCGCAACATGCCGCCGAGTTGTCCAGCCCCAACTTGCCCTGCCTCTCACCTGGTCTGGGTGCTGCCGCACCCACTCTGCCCAGTCGTCCAGCTCCTCTGGCAGTTTGAAGGTCACTGGCACCAGGCTGAATGCCACCTCGGGGCCGTACGCGTTGAGGAGGCTCCGGACCTGGGCGGAAGGGGTGCGGGCAGGAGCAGAGGGCGCAGGATGGGTGAGCGCTGTGCAGAATACCAATGAGCACGCGTCAACCCCTTCTCGGATGCATGCGCATGCAAACACACACACGCGCGCACGCACACACACACACACACACACACACACACACACACACTCTATATCTCCCCCTCTCCCTCTCTTTCCCTCAAGCTTTCATGCATCCACCCTCCGCCACCAGCCTGCCTTTGCAAGACAGGGGTCGCAACGCCTTTCGGACCCCCCCTCCCTCCAGGCCCCCCCACCAGCGACGTCTTGCGGCTGATGGCCAGGCAGCCCGGCACGATGCTGACCAGCTGCCCTGGCCGCAGCACCTCAGCGGCCAGCATCGCCTTGGCGGTGATGGACAGGAGCAGGTCCCACGCGCCCATGTGCATGTAGCCGTAGTCGCGGATCTTCTGCTTCTGGGCGCTGATGGGGTCGAGTTTGGGGGGCCCGCCTAAGGGGTGGCGCGGGGCCAGGGGGTTGTGGAAGGAGGTGGTGGGTTCGGGGCTGCTCGCTCAGCGGTGCGGCACACAGTGCATGAGCGAAACTTGAGCAGCAGGGGGGGCCTGGTATGGTGGGCGCTGCTGGTGACGCGGGACGGGCAGGGCGCGCGGCCCCCCTGCTGCCGCGCCGGGCGCACCCGTCCTGACGCCGCCCAGCGCCTGCAGCGCGCGCTCCGCCAGCGCGGCGCTCTCGAGGCTGGAGAGCGCCTGGTAGTCCACCCAGTAGCGGAAGCGCGCCGGGTCGGGCAGCCCGCGCGGCACGACCGCTGCCAGGGCGGCGGCTGCATGGTGGGGCCGGGAGTGGGTGCGTGTGGGATGGCGTGTCGCAGGCGGGCTGAGTGCTGCCCGCTTTGCAACAGGGCAAGCCAAGAGCACCGCAAGCTCTTTACATCCCAGCAGCCTTGCGACCTCACCTCGCAGGCTTGCATATAATTCCCTGCAGTCCCCGCCGCTGCGGTGCAGAAAGCCCAGCCTCCGCAGCAGGACGGTGTATGTCACCCGCGGTCGAGTCACGCTGCGCCGTCGCTGCTCCCCGCCGCGCTGTGCACCGGCAGCCACTGAGGCCCGGGCGCTGCTGCATGCCACATTTGATGCAGAACCATCGTCTACGCCACATATGACAATATGCGCAGCCCGGGGGCTCGCCAAAACCGGCATGCCGGAGCTCAACAATTCTATCTCAGATCACGAGCACTATCGCGCTACTCATGCTGCATGTGAGACATTCGTTTCGTTTCTTCCGTCCTAAACACCCATTCTTGCTTGCGTGCCTCCGCACGAAAAATGCGGCGCGCGTTCTGACTGCGGCGAAACTGCAGTAACGGCCTTCGCCATTGCAACTTTCGGTCGCTTTGTTGATAAAAACCGCTGATCCCATTTTTCTGCTGTCTTGTGCCCGTTCGATCGAGATCGGCCGCATGCACTGCACTGGCTGAGGGCCGGCTGCACGCACGAGCGCGTGGGCACGATTCAGGACTTGGGAAAAGTCGCGTCATGGCGGCCACCGCGGTCGAGGTCGTGGAGTTCGCCGCAGCCAGGCGTATAGCAGGCCGCATCCCGCCTACTTTGCAGCTTGCAGACGTACTCGTTGCCCTGGTGGAGCCCCAGCATGCCGCCCCTCTCGTTAAGGCACTGTCCAAAGACCTGCCGCTTGGCTCGCTGCAGCACTTGAAGCGGGTGCGCCGATACGACAGCGGCAAGGACTCACCGGCAATGATGCAGCTCATCCTGCACACGCTCGCTCACCTGAGGAGCGGGCGGGCGGCGGACGCATCTGTGGAGCCAGGCCCCAGCTCTAGCAGCGACGGCGGGGCCGGAAGCAAGGCCGCCGGCGGCCTTGCCGGCGGGGGCGGCAAGGCAGGCGCCAGTCCCAGCAGCTCGACGCCGTCGTCGGGCAGCACCTGCACCTGCTTCGCGGCCCACCACACGCACCGCCACCCGACACTGCACGTCGTGGCCACCGCCGGCGGCCCGTGCAGCGGCAAGTGCAGCGCCTGCGTCAATCCCGCAGCGCCGCCCGCGGCGCCGCCGGCGACGCTC
>NW_014011852.1:0-1702 GCF_000611645.1 Monoraphidium neglectum
GCTGGGGAGGCCGCGTCGCGCGGCGGCGCGGGCGCAGCAGGGGAGCGGCCGCCTGCTCGCGGGAGGGCGCCGCCGGCGCTGACGGGGGGCGACGGATGCGGCCGCGGCGGCGACGGCTGCAAACGCGGAGGCGATGGCTGCGGCCGCTGCGGCGACGAGCACGCGCGGCGGCGCGGCGGTGAGGGCGTGGGGCCGCGTGGGCAGTACGTCGCCCTCAGCCGCGCCTCGTACTGCCGGCGGGCCTCCAGATTCAATGCCATCTGTGCCGCCTTGTCCCTTAGGTATGCCTGGCCCGGCGAAACGTCCTGCGGCAGCAGAGAGATATCATGTTTATATCAATACAAGGCTGGGGGTGCCAAATGCTTGGGCGCCGCAGGAGCGAGACGGCGGCCACTGCAGCGCTTTGTGACATGTAAGCTGGTGAGAGGTTGGGCTTGATGCAGCAGGGTCAGACTGCATTCGGATTCAGATCGCTCCGCACATCAGGCAGATGCCGCACGCCGCCGCTTACCCTGTGCCGCTTAGCAGCGTTCCCCGCGGCCGCCAGCCGTGCCGACGCCGACAACGGCCGTTGCGCCTCGGTCGACACGCCCGCGCGCCGTGACAGCGGTGACAGGCTTCGAGCATCGTGGCCAGGCGCAGGGGCCGGCTGGCGCTGCCGGGGCAGCAGAGGGGGCGGCTGCCTCTCGCGCCTCTGGTGCTGCGCGTGAAGGTGGGCGGTGTCGCCCTCCTCGCCGCAGCCAGCAAGCGACGCCAGGGACACCTCAGATGGCGTCAGGCCAGAGTGCCAAGGCTCCCGGTCGTCGAGCGCCGGTGCGCCGCCCGCTGCCGCCTGCTGCTGCTCGGCAAGCCGCCGCGCCCCCTGCAGCGCAAGCGTGCGCAGCGGATGCCAAGTGTTCACATGCATGCTGAGTCAACCCAGCAAGATACGCCTGACATGCTGCTGCATGCCCGCCGTCAAAGGGTGCCCAGTAGATGGCAAGAGCACGTCGGGCCCAGCACCCTGATTGATCATGCCCGCGCGGCTGCACAGCAAAGAGCCCCCTCTCACCTCCCGCTGCCTCTGCGCCATGTCGCGCACCGCCGCGCGCCGCCCCTCCAGCTCCCGCCCGCGCCCCTCCCGCTCGTCCCGCAGCAGCGCGTCCATCTTCGCCTTCTTCCGCGCCATGAAGTCGCGCAGCGCCTCCTGCGCACGCGCGTCCCGCTTGGCAGCGCCCGCCGCGGTCGGGGCGGCGGCCGGGGCGGTCGCCGGCTTTGGGGCCGTCGCGGCGTGCGCCGCCGCGACGAGCTGTTCGAGGTCCGGTTCCGGCGAGGCTGGGGCAACGCGCGCGCCCGGGACGCCTTGAGGCCCGCTGGGCTTTGGCAGGGCGCGCGGGACGTCACGTACGCTGCCTTTGCCATTCGTCAAAGCCCCCGCAGGGCTCTCGCGGGTGCTGCCCCCCGGGGCTCTGAGCGATTGCGGCTGCGGCTGCCCCCGCGGCTGCGGCTGCTGAGGCGCTGCGGGCCGCCTGGGCTGCTGCTGCCCGCCTGCTGCGGCGCGGACCGGCCGGCCATTGATCTCAAACCCTGGGAGCTTCGAGGCGCACGAGCTCTCCCCTGCCGCCATCTTGGAATTTTCCAGGATGGTCGCCCCTGCGGCCAGCTCAGTGCCTCTGGGGCCGGCGGTCACTGGCCGTGTGCTTGGGGCCGCCCCCTCTCCCAA
>NW_014011852.1:2100-6326 GCF_000611645.1 Monoraphidium neglectum
CACCATGTCGCATGCGAGCCTGCCGAGGCGGCGACTTCTCTTTGAACCGTCGCTGCTCTTCCTCCACCTCGTTCAGGAGCCGCTGCATCCGCGCCGCATTCTCTTGCGCCTGCCGCTGCTTCAGCTGCAGCAAATGCTGCTGTCGCCGCTGCTCAAGCACCTGCAGGGCCTGCCGCTGCTTTGGAGTCGACGTGGCTGCCGCCGGAGGCCACTGCGCTGCGGCGCCTGAGCCCAAGCCGTTACGGGTGGCAACCTCCCCCCCTGCATTTGAGGCCCTCCTGGTGCTGACGCCGCTGCTGTTCTTGCTGCGTTCCGCGCTGCTGACGTCCCCATTTCCACCAACGCTGCCCGCCCGTCGGGCAGCCGGCCGGGCGGACGCAGGTGCCAGGGGTGCACGGCTGACCCTGTTGGCGGGCGCTGCTGCGGCTGCCGGGGGCGCGTCCAAAGGGCACGTCTGCTGGATCAGGGCGAGCAGCTCCCGGCTGACACTGCTGTCGGCGTTGTGGCGCGTGCCGGTTTTCCGGGGCGGCGCCATGCCTGCGCCGTCGCCAAGTCCAGCAGCGAGTGCAAAATATATGAGGCTATCTGGGCAAGTCAAGCTTGAAATTTGACAAGGGACCTCGCGCAAATGAGACTGCCCTGCCCTGCTGTGCCGGTGTGGTGTTGTGCGGCTTGCAAGCAGCGACAGCTGGGGAAACAGCGTCCGTCCCGCTTGCGCCAGGCCATGCAGCTCCGCTACGCTCACCTCAGGGTAGATGAGAGCAATACCAAGACTTCAACCAGCTAAGGCGCGTGCTGCTTATGAGCGCGCAGCATCCTCATCGCTGCGGGCTCCACAGATCACCACCAGCACTGCTCAACACAAAGCAAAGCTGCGCGTCCTGATATTCATTTGAATCTGGATTTAACATCACATGACGTCAAGAAGCGGGATAGGGTGCTGATTTTGGCGCCTCGTCAGTCGTGCAAAAATCCTGGTCTGCATCCTCCCGCATCACTTCTCAGATTTGTACCGCAACAATATCTCTTGCTCAGTATGGCAGGCTGCTTGAGGACCATGCGTGGCTCCTCTCCAAATCCTCGGCTGTGCATGATCTTGACCAATGAGCCAGTCATGCATTCATGCACTGCACACAAAGACTGAACCGCGGTAACGGTAAGACGGCAGCACATGTCGAAACAACATCATCCACACGGAGCAGTTGGCCGGCATCCAATTGTTGACATGAGGCACGGCCGAAGGGACCGCACACTGTTGCGCAGAGGCGGCCTGCTGATGCATGTCCATCTTGCTACCTGTGCGTTTGGCGACCAAACGTTGAAAACGCCCGTCTTTTATGTCACAGTGTATGCAACATGGACATTTTTACCAAGGTTGTTATCCATGCCACAGACAAAGTAGGTGTGTGGCGCCTGTGTTTGCGTGTCAACGTCGGCACAAACGACACGATCCATGCAAGTGTGCAGTCGTCAAGACAAGGGTAATCAAGCATGTGTGGGGTAAACCTGGATGCACCCAGTGCTATGGGCGTAGGACCCAAGTAGTGTACCTGCCAAGCTGCCAACAAGGCGAAGAGTGGCAGTATGGAGAACAGGGTTATCAGAATGGTACAAGCTGCGTTTTAGGGCAGTATGTGCCTGCCCAGCTTGGCAGATAACCTGAAAACATATCACGCGCGTCTAAACCGCGCACGTAAGCACTGGTAACGGCAGAAGGGGAAGCCGCGACGGCTGGGCGTGCGTGCCAATGGAGCACGGTCAGCCGCCTGCGTCCCGAGCTTGCAAAGCATTCGTGTGCGCTGCGCATGCTACAGGAGCACGGAGGGGCGCCCGCCAAGCAGCCACCACTCCTGCCAGAGTGTGCGGCATCGCAGGCACCTGTGCGCTGCGTCGCGGGTGTTGCACCGCAGTTGCCACCAGACGGGTCGGCGGCAAAGCAGTAAAGAAACAGAAGCAAAGCAGCGCTCCCTCAGCGTGCAAAGCCGGGAGGCGGGCATACACATGCATGCCACCATATCAAGTCGTTTTGGGTCGCATATAAGCGAATTGCGAGCGTGTTAAAGGAGGCCCCACCACAGTTGTTGTGTGATCTAGCACTAGCTACGGCACAGAAGCAGGCCGCAGGCTGCCGTCCGCCGAATGGGATGGGGTTCCTGGTTGCGGCGGTCCGACGCAGGCATCACCTCAATCTAGGTGGGGCGCGCCGTGCCATGCACGGCAACAGATGGGCTTTGTAGGGTTGTGTGAAATGCTGCGTGAGTGCTGCGGAGCACTCTCGGCCAAGGGATGATCAGCCCCAAATCAAGCCTGTGGATGGGCGCCGCAAACACAAGCGCGTGCGTGCGTGTGCGGCACGAAAAGAGAGTGGGGTGGCCGGCGTTTGCGCAGGCGCGCAGCTTTGCGCGCAGCCGCCGCTGACGCCTGAAGACTGTGACAGGTCCTCCCACCCTTTCTCGGACGAACCGATGGTCTTGGGAGAGGGCAGGGGCCCCATGCAAGGCGGAGCGAGCGCCTTTGGACCAAAGCCAACATCCGTCTTGAGGTGGACTGCGGCGAGCTACCGCCCCTCACATCATGTACTGGCCGGTGAAGCTGTGGTGGCTGAAGGGCAGCGGCGCCACGTGACCCTGGCAAAACTGCAGCGCCTCTGCATACTCGCTGCAGCGGCTGTGCGCACTTCCGGCGGCATCGGGCCGCTGCGCGTCGATGCAGGCGACGAGGCGCTGCTGCTGCACCGTGCAGCTGCGTGCCTGCAGGACGCGGCGCACGCGCTGCATCGCCAGGTCGAGGGTGCTGGGCGAAGTCGCCGAGGGCGAGGGCGCCGCGGCAGCTGCGGGCGAGTTTGGGGAAGGGGCGGGAAGGGCAGACCGGGCGGGTCAGTAGCAGGCCAGAACCCAGGGCAGAGGCGCTGCGCCTTGCCGCGGGCCAGCATGGCTCTCATACAGGCAGGTGCAGCACTGCATGGCGCCGCAGTGGGCCCCCAGTTCCAGGCACAGCACCGTTGTCGTGTGCGAGTGTCACGCCGGCGGCGTTGGCAGTAGTGCCCCTCCGCCCTCGACCCACTCCGTTCGCCTCGACGCTCACCAAGGTCGCTCTTTGTCGGGGAGCCTGAAGAAGGGGCGCGCGCAATACCCCCGGGCGTGCCGGTGGCTGCTGCCACTCGGACGGTCGTGCGAGCAGCGGCGGACATATCGGTAGAGCTACTTTGTAGCCGACGGACGATCCAAGGCTAGCTGGGGCGCGGGCTGGTTCGCTGATGACCTGCCAAAGGCCAACTTCCCGGCAGCAACAGTAGGCTAGAATGCTCAAATTAGAACGCAGGATTACAGACTACAACGATTCGCTGGACCGACACATGCCCTGAAACGCTTGAAGGCCCGAGAATTCGAAAAGAAGCGGGACTCTCACAGTGTGAGCTGCCAGCGGCCGCGCAGCTGAGCCCTGTTTATCATATATACGGTAAGAAACTGCGCTGCTGTTTGTTCCACATGCAAGTCGGCTACATATCTGTCCTCGAAGCCCCAGCCAACCTTGGGCGGGGCGGAGCAGAGGTGTGAAGAGCGAGATACTTGGCGGGAAGCGGATTTTGCGAGACCAGCGGCCCGCGCCTGCTGCACGGCCTACCATGCTCTGGTACCACAGCTCTGAAAGCTAGCATCCATCCTAAGTTTTAGGCGCAGGCAAAATGAGGTCAGTGAGCAGGGAAGGCCGGTCCAAGGCCAACCCGACCCAAGGCTTTGATGATTTGCTTGATTGTTCCGCAATCTGTCGTGTGCAAATAAGCCATTTGAGGCTTGTCAATCAATTAGCCATACCTCATGTGCCTGGAATACTTGACAAACTGCCGCTGCAAGATGAATTGGTTGTGAGTGCCGCCGGCAGGTTATGACCCGACGACTTCGTGAGTGGGACCCCGGACATGATTGCACATCAGCACCATACATTTGAGGGCTCACCAAACAAGCACGAGGTGTTTTGCGGTTTCAAAATTTACATATATCAGACTCTTCATGCCTGGAGCACTTCATCGCCTGGAGCAGAACGAGCCGTGCTGCACTCAATCCAAAAGCAATCACAGAGTGGCAAAGTGACCGTCATCTGGCAGCAAAACCATATGAATAGCGTGCTTCAATTGCTCAGAGTGTCTTTCTTTGCTGCGGGTTGCGTTCTGGACCGCCATTATGGCGGTTTCTGACATTCATTCAGCAGGGAGCGCCACCGTCCAA
>NW_014011852.1:6727-12789 GCF_000611645.1 Monoraphidium neglectum
GAGCGCCACCGTCCAACAATACCTCCCGCCGCTACCGCCGCTCAGAAGATGCAGGGTCCGTCAGCGCCTCGAGCGCCCTGCTAGCCGGCAGCCGCGCGTGCGGCGGCGCCTTCACGCCCGCCGCGTTCCACCGCGAGACGCACCACTCCTCCACGCGCCGCGCGATCAAAACGCCCGGCGGCTCGCCGCGCAGCGTCATCGGCGCGACCCGCACGGTCAGCATCCCGTGGCGGTTGCCAAAGACGACGTCAGTGAGGTACCTGTCACCCACAAAAATGACGTCAGACGCCGGGCAGCTGTGCAAACAGCAGGCACCAAGGGCCGCGAAGGGCAACAGTGGGGACCAGGGGCAGTGAGTGAGTGAGCACGTGTGCAACCGGCGTTTGCATGTCTTTTGCACTCCGCTGGGTCGAGGCGCGTGTGACCTGCCCGGCAGCGATGGGTAATCCCTGCCCCCGTGCTCCCTCCTCAACCCAGCAACTCGCACCCAAAATGGGCCTCCAGCTCGTCGCAGCTGCCGGCCGGCTTCTTGTCCCGGTGACGCAGGCAATGGATGTCGAACGCCGCCTCCAGCGCCTCCGCCTCCTCACCTGCGGCCGCCCGCCCCAGGCGCAAGGGGCTTCACCACGCAAGCAGGGCGGCAGCCCTAACCCATACCCTTATCCCAGCCTTCGGCAGAGCGGCAGCCACGAGGCAGCCATGCGAACATCCGCGTCATCAAGTAACCATGCAAAGATCATGCCCCACGCGCTGCTACAGTAGGGGTATCATAATGGTGCTCACCCTTTGGATCGTACTGCTGCAGCCCGGCCGAGTTGCTGTAGATGGCTAGCTTCCCGCCAAACGCCGCCCTGCACGCCTCCACGGATCCGCGAAGCTTCTGATCGATGTCGACTGCAAAAGGCTCGCACAGCGTGTTGTCCTTATCAAACACGCACGCCTTGAAGCCCGCAGCTTTCAGGGCAGACCAGTCAATCCATCGGAGGTCGCGCACCGAGAGGTGCGGCACGGCAAGCTGCTGTTCGCTCTGCGTGATCGGTGGCGGCAAGGAATTGTGGAAATTCATCAAGCAAAATGCATATGCGTAAGTATGTGTTGTGTTCGTTGTGTGATGTGCGTATCAGGCAAAGATTTGGGTGCTGCATGCGTCAGGATGCATTCCCACGCAGAACGACAGCATCTCACGGCCATGCATAGGAATGGTGCTTGCAAGTAAAGGGGCGGGACACGCCCGCCGACCCGCAAATTCGCAACCGCCAACTTCTGCCAGCCCCATGACCGGGCATGGCGCCCTCTCAGACCGCACCTCACCGTCAGGATGTGAAAGAAGAGCGTGGTCCCAGCGACATTGAAGTTTTGCAGCAATTTGCTCATCCGGCTCGCGTCCTGCTGGGCAGGTTCGCCAGGCAGGCGGGCACGGCGAGACACGAGGCAGCTGCCTGAGTGGCAACTTCACATTGAATTTGCAGCAGTCATGCATGCTTTTGGACGGCAACATGGGCCCATGTATCTTGCGTTCCCTGTCACTCCAGCGAAGGCGGATGTGCCCTGGCTGATAATGTCCGCGTGGGCAAGCACCTGTGCAGGAATTGGCTGCGGGGCGCCGCCTGCACTTCTGCTGCTGCTGCTGCTGCAAGATGTTGCAGTGCCAACCTGCAGTTGATGCGCGCACAACGAAACGTGCACCGCTCAGTCATCGAGACAGTGCAGCAGCAGCGGCACAAGCACAGAAGGATGCAGTTGGTCTGCATCAGCTGACAGGGGCAACCATGGCAGCGCAATGAGTGGTCGAGCGATGCTCTATCAAAGACATATTTACCCTGTGAACTCGTACAGGACGCCGGTCGGCTGCTGTCAGCCTAGACCGCTGAAGCACACCGCCCCGATGGACCAGGCGTCCACTAATGGGCCAGGCAACGCCGTTCGCTGACATACGTTACAATAATGTGCCTTGCATCAAATCAGCGGTACAAGCCTCGGATCAAATCTGGTGTGCAATGCGGCGCCGTGCCGTTATGCACTGCACCACTCCAGCAGCAGGTGCAGATGGGCTTCTGCTCAGGGTTGCAAGAGAATTCCGCACACGTACGCGCAGCAGCTTTTTGGGTTGTTGGGCGTTGGCGTTGGTGTGTGATATGTATGGCAAAGTGCGTTCAATGTCATGCCGTATTGTAGTGTGGCGATTGGCGAGTGTTTTTTTATTCGTGCTGCTGCGTATTGGAGTGGCACCAAAGTAACCCTGTCTTCAGGTACATGCTCGTTCAATCCATGAGATATCGCTACCTCACAAGAAAGTTAGCAATGTTACTATCATCGCACTGTTCAACACTGCTTCAAAACCAAAAGCAATGGAAGCAGAGTCCAAAAGCATTTGGGTCAACATACTGGTCAACTCCCATCCTGGGGCTGGAAGCTAGCTCGTCGGAGTTCTGGCCAGGTCAGCACGCCCTTGCTCACAGCGCGGTGCTAGACCAATGCCGGGCCTCGAGAACGGTTGCTTAACATACACGTCATGCACACACCCACATTCAATTTGCTGCCCCTTCAGTGCACATGCCTCGCCGGCAGCAGCTGTGCCCAAAGCTATCAAACCCTAGACTCGGAAGCTCAGCAGCGACGCTGCACCGCCTGCCGATTGTGTGAGAGTGAACCGAGTGCGCTGCCTGGCCGGCCCATGAAGAGGAGCCGCAGCTGTCTTGCGAGGCACACTGGCTCGCTGCTGCAGAGAGCTGCAGGAAGTGACACGTGGTCAAGGATGAGGTGCGGTGACAGCAGCGACATGGCCGCGAGTGCAGCAACTGACGAGCAGCCTCGAAGGAGAAAGCGCTCGTCGCTGAAATAAAGCGGCTCTCAGCGCACGTGTCGCTGTGCATGGTGATCAGGCCCATTTCGCACGCGTGGATACGCGTGCGGCGCAGCAGATGCCGGCCGGGCGCTGTGCTGGCGCGGGTGGGGGGCGTGGAGGGCAAAATTCGAAAAGGGCGCCGTGCAACGCGGCCTAACATGGAAACAACGCGGGTTTGGCGCGTGCCTGGTTCGGCGCGTCCATGGATGCAGCTGCGGCTGCAGCGTGTGCATGTCGTTTGGTCCAGTCATAGAAATATTGCCGTTTGCATCACCCTGCACAAACACCATCTCACCCCATGGCCACCCATCGTGCGGCCTGCACCCTCGCCGGGCGCCTCGAGTCTGCGTGATCTGTCAAGCTGCTGTTGATACTGCCACCATGCGGACCGTGCCGTCAGGCTCAGCGCTAACAAATAGATTGGGCGTGCCCCGCAGCTCCGGCATCCGCGCAACTACCCAAGCTGGCGCGTGCTGAATAGCATGTGCGGCAGGCACGCTCCATCGCGCTGCAGCGTGTGCCCTGAGAAGCAGATTGCCGAAGTCTTCGGCGCCAAAGGAGAGCAAGCCATGCAAACGCACGCCGCTTTACTGGCCGCCGCACCTCCGCTGCGCCTGCGCACCGGCCGCCCAGGGGGCGCCCGTGTGGCACGCGGGGGCGGCTGTCAAGTGGGCGGCCGCGTGCCGGTGGGCAACCCCGCGAAACGCCGCCTCCAAAACACTAGAGCTTGCGCGCCGCCTCCTCCTCCTCCAGGGCCCTCTGCCTGGCGGTGCCCTCCAGCAGCTTCTTGTTCCAGTAGAGGAAGTTGAAGAGGTACTTGCCGCTGGCCTTGTCCTTCATCATGGCCTGGTGGTGAACAAAAGGGATTTGAGAAAGGGGGGGGGGGCAATCGGGGCGGGTGAGCAGGCAATGGCAGGAAGGTGAGTGGCGCCTTGCAAGAGACGCTTTCAACTGCGGCAGCAACACAACAGCCCAGCACCTGGCATGGCACTCGAAAGCACGGTGCCAGTGCCAGCTGCTGACTGTTCTCGTCGCTACCAGGTTGGCCTCAAGCAGCGTCGCAAACATGCGTTGCCGCCCCAGGCAAGGCCACACGACCCAATTTTTACAACCCCACAAACCTGCAGCGGCTGGCCGTCCATGTGCTGGATGACGTCATAGTTCTGCACCAGCAGGTCGAGGTAGTAACCCGCGTAGTCGATGACCTGCGGCACGCAGTACCACGCGGGTGCCGCATGGGTGACGCATGGGTGACGCCAGGTGTCGCGGCCGCGATCCGGGGAATGGGGCTGGCACAGCAGCATCAACAGACGAGCCAGACGCATGCCGCCTACGCGCGCGCCGCAAGTAGCGCTCTGGGCAGCCTTAGAGGCCGTCCCAAACCTGTTGCCATCTGAAGCTCGTTTCCCCCCGTATCCCACCTGCTGCCAGATGCAGAAGGTCCAGACGTGCTCTGTCGAGAAGGTGCGGGCGCGGCGATTGCGCTCCGCCATGAAGTGGCGCCGCCGCGACTCGGAGGGCATGGGCTCGCCTGTTCGTGAGGAAGGGATCAAGGGGGCGGGATAAGAGGGGTAGGGGTCGTGAGATTTGTGTGTGTTGGACTGCAAGATGCTTGAGGAGTGTGGTAAACCTAGGTAACCCCGGCAGCAACAGGCCCACAGATGACCGTTTAGGAGGGGCACCGCCGCAAGCAAGTGCGCGCGCCTCACCGCTGCGCGTGCTGAGGGTGGGGTCCCACAGCCGCAGGTCCTCCGGCGCCTGGTCAATTGGCGGCTCCTGCGTGCCAAAAGCGAAGTGAAGATAGAAGCCACTGCGTCAGCACAAGCCATGGCGAATTGCACGCGAAGCTGCATTGACTGTAACGCGCCGAGCGCCGCAACACCCTTCGCGCACAGAATTGAAGCCCATATTAGACAGGCATTCCAGGGCTGCGGCCAGCAAGGGGGTCGCCCGTGCATGGTTCGCGTATCTGCCCCCGCACCTCGCCCGGCAACGACACGTTGACCACGTGCGCCAGGGGCAGCAGGTGGAACGTTATGAACGGCTCAGAAGCCATGTCGCCCGTCTCCATCGCGCTGACCACGCGCTTGGCAAACGCCAGCACCACCTGGCCGCGTGCACGCGCGCGTTAAGAGGGGATGGTGCGGGTGGGTTTTTTGTGGACGGTCCAAATTATGGCGGCGGGGAAGGGTCGGGGCCCGGGGGAGTTGAGGGCAATCGCAAGACCTGGGCTGGGAAAGCGGGGCCCGCCGGCCACACAACCGCTCCACGCCACTACGGCCTATTTGGGGCCCCCTATTCTGGCCGTCACCGCCCCATGTCGCCGCGCGGATGCTGTCGGCCTTGGCCTCCCCTGCGTCTCCAGCAAAGGATCCGGCCCCACAATCATGTTGCAGTACGACTGCAGTACAAACTACCATCGGCAGTTCGAATTCGGTACCACAGCCAAACCGCACCTTCTCCATGATCCAGCAGCCCCGCAGGTTCTTGTAGGGCCGGTCGTACTCCATGCCAGTCACCAGGTCGTTCACGCCCACGGGGCGCTTGAAGCGGCCCTGAGAGGGGGCAGGGCGTGCACACGGGGACGAGGTCGACAGCGCCGACCCCGAGACGCCGCCGGCATGGCAACTTGTAGCGACGCGCGAGCCAGCAGCTGCGTCCCCTGGGTACAACGGCTGGCCGCTGCTAGCCGGGCGCGGCCGCCGCAAAACTCCAAAGCTGCATGGGCGCCAAACGGGCGGTGGCGGCAGCGCCTGCCTTGGGAGGTCACTACATCAAATACACGACCACAGCAATGCAGGCGGCATCACCCACCTGGAACATCAGCACCGAGCGCCGCTTCTTGCCGGCAAAGTAGGGCTCATAGCTGCTGGGCAGGCCGCGAACATAGAGCAGCATCTTGCCCACAAACAGGTCGCTCTCCACATGCACAATGTACTGGTTAATCGGCACCCCCGCCCCCGGCGCCGGCACCCAGCTGCCGCCGTCCGCCCCCTGGTCCGCCGCCGCCGCCGTGTCATCCTCGTCAGCCTCCGCCGCGACGGCGCGCCAGCGGCGCTGCGCGGCCTCCCAGCCGTCGTGGCGCTCGGTGCGGCGCGTGGCGTGGCCGTGGGGCTGGTAGCGCTGCACGCGGGTGACGGCGACGTCGGGCGCGCGCGGGGAGGGGCGGAGCAGCAGGTCGCCGTCCGGCCACGAATCGAACTCCTCGAGCTTGGGC
>NW_014011851.1:0-3831 GCF_000611645.1 Monoraphidium neglectum
TTCCCAGGCTCATTTGTGATCAACCCCCGGCTGCAGCGGCTCTTTATGACACTCGCGGTGACGTTCCCGGGCCAGGACAGCCTCATGCGCATTTACGGCACCTTTCTCACGGGCCACCTTGCACGCTTCAAAGAGGACGTGCAGGTGGGACAGGGTTTGGTCTGTGATGAATGACTGCTTGGTTTGACCTCCAATGTAGCAATGACGCCTTTTGCATGGAGAGGCGGACGGTCAGCCTGTGCATTCCATTACTCAGAGCATGAACGGCAAAGCTAAGGCTGCCTAGGCTGAGCGGCGGGGCACGTGGGACGCACTCCTTTGGACAGCCGGGGTTTACTGCTGGGCTTGGCTGATAAATTCCGTGCTGTGACGTGTTCACGCGTGCAGGAGATGGGCACCAAGATTCTCCAGGCCGGGCTGGCGCTGCACGAGCGCGTGTCCAGCACCTTCCGCAAGACGGCTGTGAACTTCCATTACGAGTTCACGGTGGGGGTGGGACAGGGTTGTTGGTGTGCTCAACGAGAACACCTGCAACAGACTGGAGCCCTACAAGAGCAGGATCTGCATTATGTTTTCACATGGCATCACGACGCTTCCCTGCCAATCGCCCAACCCTGCCATGAGCAGGTGCGCCACCTGGCCAACGTCTTCCAAGGGTTGCTGATGAGCAGCCCCGACGTCATCAACAGCCCCACCAAGTGGGCCAAGCTCTGGCTGCATGAGAGCGAGAGGGTCTATGCAGACAGGCTGGTCTCACAGGCGGTGCGTGCCAACAAGCATATTATGAAGCGGCTTCCAAATATCCTCACCTCTGCTGCTGTGTGCACCAATGGCCAGGCCCATTGCTTGGGGCCGGCTGCGAGTGTCCGCATACCGCGCAGCCCCTGTCGTGCACATACAAGGGAATCACTATCACACTGTGTCATTCCCTGCCTCTCATGAGGTTGATCTGCCTCCCCCTCACATTACAATCTCAGGACCTTGACAGCTACAACAAGTCAGCCGTCGCCATCGCCAAAAAGTATCTTGCGCTGCCAGGTAAGGGGACTACTGGGGACAGGACTGGAAGGAATTCTATTGCTCTGACGAATGCTCCGGGTGCCTGATATAAAGTAGACAGTTAAGCCATGGCCGTCAGTTCCTGCTGGCGAGACACCCCAACGCACAAGGCCCCCTCAAATTCTAGCTGTCCGTCTTGCACATTAATTCAAAGGCCAATGCAGGGATCAGCCAACATGCCTACCGCCCAATCAACCCTTTCCACCCGTCAGATATTGACGAATTTTACCGCAAGAAGGACCCCCGGCCCCTCATGTTCTCACACTTTGCGCGCGGCATGGCTGACAAGACCTACGACGAGGTGGGGGCTGCGCCGCCCTTCCCCATGGCTGCCTGCATTGCCTCTTCACCTCCACGGCAGGCTAATGACCTGGCAGCATGGACAGATGTCGAGTGGACTTGAGGAGTGGGTGCTTTGTTCTGAATTGATATTTCCCGATCCCTCGTACCGATCGACGTGTGCTCTTATTCTCCCTGGGCACCTCCTCGCAACAACCCCAGGTTCCCGACTTCCAGCACCTGTACAAGGTGCTGACAGAGGCCCTGCTCGAGTACAACGAGACCAACGCGGGTGGGCACTGGGTGGTACCCGTTCCTGCGTGCTTGGTCCCCGCACTTTTGTGTTTATTGTGTGAAGCAATTCCCAAAAGCACGAGAGGGCGTCTGTGAACGTCAGCAGACCAGGCAGCCCCGTCCTCCGCCTCCCTTGCTGAAAGTGCCTGCCATGGCCTTGCCATCAGCATCGCTGATGCCTTCCATCCACTAGGCTATGCCTTAAGCCTGGACCACAGCTGAACATCCCTTTCACCACCAATCCATCACGGCCGCTGCAGTGATGGACCTGGTGCTGTTTGAGGATGCCATGAAGCATGTGGCCCGCATCAGCCGCATCATCTCCAGCCCTGGAGGGCACGCGCTGCTGGTCGGCGTCGGTGGCAGCGGCAAGCAGAGCCTGGCCAGGTGGGCACAGGGGTTCATGGCCCGTCTGGCCGACTGCAGCTGCCGCTGTTGCAACCGCCTTCATTGCATCTGCCAGAACCGCTAGCATGTGACGGCAATCGATACTCTGTGCACCCCGTGTCCCACACCAGGCTGGCGGCGTTCATCTGCGGCTACAGCACCGTGACCATCGTGATCAGCGGCAACTACGGCCTCAACAGCTTCAAGGAGGACCTGCAAAAGATGTACCGCCGCGCCGGCCTCAAGGGCGAGGGCCTGCTCTTCCTGCTCACGGACAGCCAGGTGATGGCGGACGGTGGTACTTTCGGCCGCCCACCTGCTGGGACGGCACCAGGGGGTGCACGATGGATGGGTTGAGCGTATTCTGGGCAGGGTTGCTTCAAGGCCCTGCTGTTGGTCATGTGTTCTCTTGGGTTCAGTCACTTCGCTCTCAGCAACATTTGCAGTGCAGCAACGGGGTTGTGAACCTTACCTGGGGCAACATTACATACACACACACGCACGCACGCACGCGCGCGCGCGCACGCGCGCGCACACACACACACACACACACACACATCCCTGCACTCATGCCTATGCCACCCGCCATTGCATCCCCAGATTGTTGACGAGCGCATGCTCGTGAGCGTCAACGACCTGCTGGCCAGCGGAGAGATCCCGGAGCTGTTTGCGACAGAGGACCGCGACGAGATCGTCAACGCGATGCGCGGGGAGACGAAGAGCCTGGGGCTGGTCGACTCATCAGAGAATTGCTGGGCCACCTTCATAAACAAGGCGCGCCGCCGGGGCGACGGGGGATGGATAACACAGGGATGGAGGCAACTTTGGGGCGCCTTGACGCAGTCCGCATTTTGAGGTCGTCCAGGTACATGCCTTTGGTTGACAGTGGGTTGCCTTGGTGGTCGTGCACGCGATGATCATCTTCCAGAAACCTGCCACGTGGCTGCCCAGCGCAGGTCAAGGCCAACCTGCATGTGGCGTTCACAGCTTCACCTGTGGGCGAGGCTTTCCGTGTGCGCAGCCAGCGCTTCCTCGCCACCATCAACTCCACGGTCATTGATTGGTAAGCAACAGCGGTGTACAAGGACACGCATCAACAAGGAGTCGTGAGCCTGCTGCTGATTGAGCCGTGCCCACACACACATCGCAGACATCCAGGCCCCTTGCTATCTGCATGAAACTTTGCACAACAGGCCGCTCGCGGTCATGCAGCCTCCCTGCCTCGCAAACGTATTCCCCCTCTTTACATATCCCAACCCTTTCTCTCCCGCCTTCTACCCAGGTTCCAGCCGTGGCCGGAGGCGTCCCTCCACAGTGTGGCCCGCAAGTTCCTGGACGAGTGCGACCTCGGCTCAGACGCCACGCGCGCAGCTGTGGTCGAGTTTATGCCCTTCGGGTTCGCCGCCGTCAACAAGGTGGGGCCTCAGCATCAAGCACGGGGAATGGAGGGTGCATTGCTGCAAACCAAGAGGCGCAAGTGAGCAATGCTCCAGCAGTTGCCGGTCTTGGTGCATAGCGAGGTGCTTGAATTGGCCGCTTGCACATCGTCACCGCACCCATCAAAACCTTGAATCGCAGGCATCCAAGGTGTTCTATGACGTTGAGCGGCGCCACAACTACACAACGCCAAAGGTTTGCTGGCATGGGATCGCCCAACGCCTCTGCGATTGGTGGTGCATAAACCATCGCAACTTTGTAAGCGCGCACTACCCGCATCTGTCCTCGCCCCACCTACGACCCACCCTCCCTGCCCGACTCCCCCACACCACTGACACACACAACCCCTTCTGCATTGTTCACCCCACCCCACCC
>NW_014011851.1:4284-12430 GCF_000611645.1 Monoraphidium neglectum
TCCTTGAGCTCATCAAGCTTTACAAGAGTGTCCTGGCCCGCAAGAGGAAGGAGAGCCAGGAGGCCATCGACCGCCTGGAGAACGGCCTCAACAAGCTGCACAAGACCCAGGTGGGTTCTGGGCGTCTTGAGAAGAAGACGCGCGTTGGGGGCTGCCGGCTGCTGTGCTGCTCTCCACAACCCTAAACCAGGCACGATTGGCTGGCGCTGGGCCAGGTGTGGTATCCTGTCACTGTCATCTTTCCGCACATTGTCTCTTGAACCCCGCCGCCAACCCCACTCGTCACAACGACCCCTGTCCCCACCCCCACCCTGCTGTGTACTCACTCGCCCACCCATCTGCTCAAACCCCCATGTCAACCCTTCTTCCAGGCGGACGTGGATGTGTTGGTGGAGGATGCCCGCAAGATGGCGGTGGAGGTGGAGCACAAGGTCGCCAGCGCAAACGTGTTTGCAGACCAGGTGGGGCGGCAGCTCAGTTGAGGTGCAAAAGGAGATCTGAGCCCTGATCTGTGCAGCCCAGATGCATTGTACAGGTGCAGGATCAAACGTGAAGCTTGGCCTGCCCCTCTTATCCTGATGTGATGGCTTGAACCGCACGCGCAGTTTTTCGGGGCTTCCAGGCCGGGCCGCCACTAAACTGCGCCGCTGCACTGCCGGCATGACCGCAGGTTGGCGTGGAGAAGGAGAAGGTGGCCGCGGAGAACGACAGCGCCAAGGTGGAGGCCGACAAGTGCGCGGTCATCGCCAAGGAGGTGGCGGAGAAGCAGGTGATGGGGGCGCTCAGTGGTGACAGTGGTGGCAAGGCCACCAGGGTGTGCAAAGTGCTCTTGGCAACACGGGATGCAACCATGTGCTGGAAATTCTATGCTGTTGACTGGACGGCTTCTTAGCCGTATAACACGGCGCCCAATCACGCATTGTCTACAACATTTGTGACGCACAGGCGTCGTGCGAGGCGGACCTCGCGGCCGCCGAGCCGCTTGTCGCCCAGGCCGAGGCGGCGCTAGACACACTCAACAAGAAAGACCTGGGGGAGACCAAGAGCCTGAAGAAGCCGCCACCAGGTGGGTAGCGAGGGGCGGATGAACGGGCCCTGGGGCATGTTGTGGGGCCACCTGATGAAAGCTCTAAAAGGCCAAGTGTCGCCTCGCCCGCCCGACAGCACGTTGGGGCCCGCCTCTTGTCTGGCCTCGCTACGAGGTCTCAGTTCCTACACTCTCCCCAGCTCTCTACCGGGCTGTAATCAGCCGCCGCCCACGCCCTCCCCACCTCACCCGCAGGGGTTGATGACATCACCGCGGTGGTGATCATCCTGCTGGAGGGCAACCCCAAGGACAAGAGCTGGTCCGCGGCCACCAAGCTGATGAACAACGTCGACAAGTTCCTGGAGCGCCTCAGGTGCTACAAGACCGTCATAGACGAGGGCAAGGTGCGTCGCGGTGGAGTGGGGTGGGGTGAGGTGGACGGACAAAGGCATGCCTGGGCCGTGACGTCTTCTCTGGGTCGAGAGCACGGGTTTGTTGGCAGGTATGTTGCGCTCTCCGTATACCTGCAACCACCACAAGACATGCACATTTGCAGCCCTGTCGCATGTTTCTGCTGCCCCGTCACAAAATCACCCGTCACTAACCTATTGCTTGTCACACGCTGCTGCCCCCACGCGCGCGCACGCGTGCGCACACACACACACACACACACACACACTCACTCACTCAATCAATCAATCAATCAATCAATCAATCAATCACAGGTCCAGAAGAAGACAGTCGACGCGTGCCGCTCCTACCTGGAGCTCCCCCACTTCAACCGTGACGTCATCTTCACCAAGAGCCACGCGGCCGCGGGGCTGTGCGATTGGGCCGTCAACATTGTCAAGTACTACGACGTCGTCAGCGAGGTGCGGGGGCCCAAGGTGGTAAGGTTGTGGGGCTGTGAGGCATTGGCAGTGGTCGCGCGCACGGGCGGCCGGACGACGGGGATGCTCAAGCGCGAGCGCGTGTGCATGCGCTAAGGATGGATATGGGGGTTTTGTTTGAGTGTTTTAGGGAACCGTTGTGCAGGACGTCGCTGAGGCTCATTTGATTGAGGGGTTGTGGCGGTGTGGTAGTTCCTCGGAGCGTCGATGGTGACCAGCGCCTGCTTCTTGATGGTCACACACCTCACCCCTTGCGACAGGTCGAGCCCAAGAGGATGGAGCTGGCCGCAGCCAATACTAAGCTGCAAGATGCCAACACCATGCTGGCAGCTGTGCAGCAGAAGGTGGGGTGATGTGGCCTCTGAAACACGCGTGAGCACACACACACATACACACATACATACACACCTGGAGCGCAAGCATACCGCCTTGGCGCTGGGAGGATTGAACCCTCGGCCGTTTCATGGGAATTAATCCAGCCTCGCGTGCCAACAAGAGCGTTGCGGCAATGACCACGATATGCACAGGTGGCGGAGCTCAATGCCAAGGTGCAAGCGCTGGAGGCCCAGTTCAACGCGGCCGTGGACGACAAAAACGCCGCCATACGCGAGAGCGAGCGCTGCCAGCTCAAGCTGCAGCTGGCCAACAGGCTCATCAACGCGCTGGCGTCCGAGGGTGCGCTGGGCCGACGGGCCGGGCGCAAGCAATATGGCATGCAGCTGCGGCATGTGCAGGCCTGTCCAACAGCCCCCTTCCTCCAATTGCAAAACCCCACTTCCACCACGCCCCTGCTTTTGGCTGCTCCCTGGATCTTGTCAAAATGTCCAGGCGAGCGCTGGGCGCGCACGGTGGAGCAGCTGCGCGCCGGCTACGACGTGCTCACGGGTGACATGCTCGTGGCTAGGTGGGTTGGCAGGGTACTGCTGCCCTAGGTTGAGGAGCGTGCTGGACGTGTTTTGAGGGAGTATAGGGGCCTCCTGTGAAGATGCCAATGTATGCAGTCCTCTTTGTTTAGAAGGATGGAAAGCGTCTTCGACCACCTTGCATCATCCCTCCGAGAAAGGTTTTTGGTTCCTGGATCCTCGATATGGCAGCTGCCGCCTCACGCCTCCACTCCACGCTGCTCCTCCCCCCTCCTCCGCCCGCCAGTGCGTTTGTGAGCTACGCGGGCCCCTTCACGAGCCGCTTCAGGTCGGGCCTGATCAGCGACTGGATCAAGTTCCTGACAGACAAGGGGGTGCCCATGACGGAGGGCATCAAGGGTGAGGGACCCATAGCGCCCAGCCAGGCACAGCGCCGCACAGCAACGCGCTGTAACGCAAGGAACACCCGCGGCCTGGGTTTGGCGAAGCTGTGAAGTGCCAGTCTCATCCTGGATTTGTTTTGCTTTGCAACCCGTTTTGCTTTTCATCGACACAGTTGCATGAAGCAATCTCGACATGGGCACACTGACTGGTGCACGCGCTCACACCCAATTTGCTTGCAGACCCGCTGTCACTGCTGGTGGACGACGCGCTGGTGGCCTCCTGGATCCGCCAGGGCCTGCCCTCCGACCCCACCAGCGTCCAGAACGGCACCATCCTGGTCAACAGCGAGCGCTGGCCGTTGATGATGGACCCGCAGCTGCAGGGAGTGCTGTGGATAAAGGAAAGGGAGGCCAAGAACGGCCTGCAGGTGGGGGCGCCGCTGACCATTCGTGGTCCGGCTGTGGGGCTCCTTGCTATCAAACGACCGCTGTGCTTGCAAGCCTGGTGGGCTGGTGAGTGTGCTGAACTCAACCCTAATCCTGGATGCAGGCGGATATATCACATCAGAGCCATGGTCTCACACTGAGCACACATGTGTCCCCCAGGTCGTGCGCATGGGCGCTGACAACATGATGGTGGTGATTGAGCGCGCCATGGCCGCGGGGAACAGCGTGCTGATTGAGAACATGGGGGAGTCCATCGACGCCGTGCTCAACCCCGTCATCACACGGTGGGGCGCACAGGAGGGGTCCTGCTCCATGCTTCCTGATCAGAGGCGGGAAGTTGCAATGCGGTTGCATTGGTTGTTTGCCCTAGCAGATTCCCCTGCAATTGCGGAATCATTGCGGCAGAGGCTGTGGCAACTTGTTCTCCACTGCGGCACTGCAGCAGCTGGCCTAATCCATGAGGTTTGAACCGTGGACACCCAACTCATACCCCAGGTCCACCTTCAAGAAGGGCCGCAGCCTGTACATCAAGCTGGGGGACAAGGATGTGGAGTACAACAGGTGAGACCTTGCCGCTGGCAAGACGGTCAGACATACTGTGCTCAGCCGCAGACCCTCCTCTGCACACCAGAGGGTGGTTATGCGCTTCCCCCTAACACCTTGCACGCTTCCCCGTTGTCTTGGCTTCGAGCTTTCTCCGGCCTCTTGCCGTCCATCCCTCCCACCACCTTTGTTATCACACACACCCACACAAAAACGCCCCTCCGCCCTGCCGCCCTCCAGGAGCTTCAAGCTGTTCCTGCACACCAAGCTGTCAAACCCGCACTACCCACCGGAGATCCAGGCGGAGACCACCCTCATCAACTTCACAGTCACAGAGCAGGCGCGCCTTGGCATCGCATTTCTCACCCTGTCGCTCATGGCAGTTGGCCTGGCCTATTAGGGCCGCCAGCGATGATGCTTGTAGTCGCCGTTCTGCAGCGCCACCGCCACATGCTGAGCAACCCCCCGTAACCCAACATTGACATTTCTCAAACCCCTGCCGCCGCCCTCAGGGCCTGGAGGACCAGCTGCTGGCGCTTGTGGTCAACAAGGAGCGGCCCGACCTTGAGGAGACCAAGACACAGCTCATCATACAGGTGGGGGCTGCAGGAACTGCAACCAGGCCCCAGCATGTGCTTGAAGGACGCATGCCCACTGCCCAGTGACGCCATGTTCAGTTCGTTGGCTCTGGCCCCTGAGAGATTGGGTCTACCGTCGTTGTTCAGGCGGGACCTTGTGCGGCGTAAACAGGAAACCTGACCAAAGCTGTTGCAGCTGAGACAGTATTGCCCTGACACACTTTGACCCACCCCCCGCCTCTCCCAACACATGCACCCTTTGTTCTATTCCGCCCCACCCTCGGTTCCTAGAACACCGAGTTCACGATCAAGCTGAAGCAGCTGGAGGACGAGCTGCTGTACAAGCTGTCAACTGCAGAGGGCGACATCACAGGTGGACGGGCGGGCTGACATAAGAAGCATGAGTGTTTGCTGCGCAAGTTGTTGCCCCGCGTGAACGGCATGCATCCTTACGCAACACCAAAGTAGTGCTGCGCTGCAGACTGGAACTCTGTAATCACATACGCATGCAAACAGCTGTGCATGTGTTCACCACACTTTACAACGCCCCGCCTCATCATCACCAGAGGACGTGGGGCTGATCGAGTCCCTGGAGGAGAGCAAGCGCGTGGCCACCGACATCACGGACAAGGTGGCGGAAGCCCGCGAGACAGAGGGCGCCATCAATGACAGTCGCAACAAGTGAGCCCAGCGCAGTTGCCCCACCAAACCGCACACTCACGCACCCCACAAAGACTGCAACCAGCCTTGCTCCCTGTTTGCATTCTGCTGCTTGCTGCACCCGATCAAGTGCAGGGTGCTCAACACGAGGTTGCAGCAAGACCAAGCCTCCCTCCCTTCACACCCGCAGCGCAGCACGCGATCTCAGCGGCAGCGCCCCTTCCGCCGCCAGCACCCTACTCACGATGGCCTCCACCACCGATGCATCCTGCCAGGTACCGCCCCGTGGCCCAGCGCGGCGCGATGCTGTTCTTCCTGCTCAACAGCCTCTCCAAGATCCACGCGTTCTACCAGTTCAGCCTCAACGCGTTCGTCACAGTCTACGGCCGCGGCCTCGACAACGCGCCGGGAGGCCGTCGCAAGCCGGTGCGTCGCAGTGCAACCACGCACCTCTCCGCGCCGCCTGCTGAAACAGAGTTGCAGTCTGGCGGGGTAGAGCATGCGAGATGCTGCAGAAGTACTCATGCGACAGGCTTCAACACACACGCACACACGCACACGCACACAACCCCAGGCCGCGGCCGCCGCTCAGCCAAACGAGGGCGTGCTGCCTCAGATGCAGCGCCGCGTGACAGGGGACCGCCGTGAGTTTGCCGAGGTCATGGCGATGGCGCGCCGCACGTCCAGCCAGACGGGAACATCGCCGGTCGTGCACAGCAGGAGGCCCACCAACATGCAGGTAAGGAGAGAGAGGGCGCTCACAGGTGGGGCCGAGGAGTATCTGGCAGAGCCGCTGTAATGCATGGGTTGAGCTTGATTTTCCAGGTATTGAGAGCTTTGCTGCGAATGCTTGGTACTGATGTTGTGTAATGCTTCAGTCCACCCACATGTGTTGCTCTCCCACCCCCCACCGCCGCCGCAGGCGAGCGTGAGCGGCGAGGCGACCATCGCCGAGGGCGCGGAGGACGGCTCCGAGGAGACCGATTACGCCATGAGCCCAGAGGAGCTGGAGAAGAGGATGGCCTCGCTGCTGCAGACCTGCACCTACACGGTGCGGATGCACATACTGGGTTGGGCTTTGGTTGCCTGGCGCACGCCGCTGGGGCTCGTGATGTGGATGCTCTCTCTTGACACACACCGCAAAAAAATCCTTGCCCTTGCTGCCGTCCTTGCCCCCCCAGGTGTTCAACTACACCCGCCGCGGCCTGTTTGACCGCGACAAGCTCATCGTGCTGACCCTGCTGACCTTCAACATCGGTGCGGCTGCCACCTGAGTCAGCCTCAGGAAAACGCCCTGTTGCACCTCATGAAGCGCTGCCTCTGCTTCAGAGGCACAAGATTCACATCTGCATGTTTGCGGGCCGCTGTTGGGCAACTTGCGCACCCCGGGTACAGCTGAAGCAACGGCATTGCTTTGCGCAGCACTGAGTCCCTGCTTACATTTTTCCTCCAGGCCTGCGCAACGGCACCATTGACGCGGCCGAGTACGAGGCCCTGTGCAAGGGCGCGCGCAGGTGAGCCTGCGACCCTGGCCTCCCAGCCCTGCAGCCCTGGGACGCGCCGCAACGAGCCAAGCGTCCAGCGTTTTGATTTGTTGTGTCGTGCAAGAAGCCAGCACGCCTCGATCTTCTCTCGCTCAACATTCAGACTCCTACTGACACGTGTGGCATCAACCCAAACGCGCAATACTGCTCCAGCACGTCCCCGCCGCCTATCACGGACGAGCTGTCGCGCTGGATGACCGAGGGTCAGTGGGCCGCCGTTGACGCGCTGGCCACCAGCGGGGTGCCGGGCTTCGCCTCCCTCACCAAGGTGCGGACCCACTGGGCTGCCCGAACACCCGCCCCTGGCCTCACAACAAGAGCTCCTTCTGCAATCTGCGCCAGCCGCCGCGCCCGTCCCTGTTTTGTACGGGTGTTCAAAAAGTTGCGCCTGCCCCACGCAGCCTGCGACCCTTGACATTGCCTCCCATGCAGCACCTGCTCTTCCCCATTTCTCAACCCAACCCCCAAATCCCTGCTATCCCCCCTCCCTGCCCACCTTCCTTGCTCACTCCTCCGCTCACCCCCCTGCTCACACAAATGCTCAACCCCCTGCCCAACCCCCTGCTCAACCCCCGGCTGACCCCGCCCTCCTGTGACCAGGACCTGGAGAAGGCCAGTGAGGAGTGGAGCGCGTGGTGCCTGTCAGAGGCCCCGGAGCGCGCCCTCATGCCGGGAGACTGGGGCCGCGTCGGGGAGTTCAGGAAGCTGCTGCTGCTGCGCGCGCTGCGGCCTGACAGGATCACCAACGCGCTGCAGGTGCGCGGGGCTGGGTTTTAGGATCAGATGTCGGACGAGGGACCAGAGGGGAAGTTGACCGCACACTCTGTGGCATGGTGATCACCATGTGAATAGGCGGCAGAATTGAGCTGCTCGTGCTGGCACCACGCTGTACTATTGATGTGACTCAAGCTGCCCCCACTCCCAACAACCGTAATTCTTGAGCATGACCCCGCCCCCGCCCCTCTTTAAGGCGTACTGCGAGGGCATAATGGGCAGCGCCTTTGTGAAGCAGGACGCCTTCGACGCAGCCACGGTGCTGCAGGAGAGCAGCAGGTGCGCCCCGACTTTTCGTTGGATCCTGGCCCGGCACCTGGCGTGCACCCCTGCCCCCTCCTGCATCTGTAATACACGCAGGTCTTCGCAGGCAAAGCTCAACCGCAGCTTGCCAACGCTTCCCCTCTCACCCCTCTGCTCTCCACCCCTCTCATGCC
>NW_014011850.1:0-6936 GCF_000611645.1 Monoraphidium neglectum
AGGGGGGAGAGGGACGGCAGGGAGCCGGCGCTGCGGCACTTGTGTCAGGCTGCGGCATGTGGTACGCAGAAGTGCGTGTCCCCTCAACTCCTGGTGGCGGCGCACCTCGAATCTGGAAATGGTGTAGGCTGTAGGCAGGAATCATGGTAAGTTGCGGGCGGGGGCGGGCAGGGGGCAGCGACGAAGTCAGATCGGTCGAAACGGCGGAGGTTTCAGGTGCCATTTGGGGCAGGTGCGTTCGGCCCGAGGTTGGGGCCTGCAGAGCACAGGATTGCTGGGCAGGGCAGCAGCAGCAGCAGCAGCAGAAGCAGCAGCAGCAGCAGCAGCAGCAGCAGCAGCGCAGGCAGCGTCCCACTGACCCTCAAAAAGGTCGACTGCCTTGTACAGGCCTGCGGGTTTTGGGGGCGGGGGAGGGCAGTGGCGTGGGTCGCGGGGTGGTTGTTGAGTAAGGGATCCTTGGTTGTGCAAATAGCACCGCGAGCGCCGCCGCCGCCGCACCCAGTCCCTCACGGCAAGCAGGGTGCACCTCCATTCTCGCAATGAAGGCTGTGGTGTTGAATAGCAAAAAGGCGGCGGCCGTCGCAAGGCAAGTCAACGACTTGTTGCCCCCTTCTGGCGGCGGCCACCAGCTGACTCAATCCGAGCCCCTTTGCCAAGCACCGCAATGGCCCCAGGAGACCCCATATCCCCCCAAACCCCCAGGTCGTCACCCCCAAAACTATGGACGACCGTCGAATCCCGACACCACTCACGCCCCGGCGTTGGCCCCCACCTTCCACCATGTCTCCGCCCCCGACACTGTTGATGAACTTGTACAGGGTGTGGTTGGCAAACGCCAGCTCATCAGGCAGGTGGGCAAACGCGGTGTAGTCATCCATCCAGCGCATAATCATGGCGTCGAGGCCGTTGTGGGTTATGTCGTAAAACTCGTGACCCGGCGGGAAGCAGTTGGATGCTACCTCGCGCAGGCAGCTGCGCGGGTGGAGAGTGGGGCGATGGTGAGCGGAGACGCCAGTCCAGGCGAGGCCGGGCGAGCTGGCCGATGGCGCCGGCTGCCAGGCAGCAAGGGGCGGCAGCAGGCTGCGTGTAAGGGCTGGGTGCCTGCAGATGGCACCTGGAAACACAAGCCTGCAGACGCACAGCCACAGCCACAGCCACCGCCGCAAAGCCGAGCCGCGGGCTGCACCCTGAGAGTCCCACACCCCCAGCGTACGTGCGTGCACACACACACACACACACACACACACACACACACACACACACACACACAAGCACACACCTGCGCGTCTTGAAGAAGAGGTTGGCGAACTCCTCGTTGGCGAAGGTGCTGGCCGGGGCCACGGCCTCAAAGGTCACGTTGGGATTGACAGGCGGAATGCGGCCCCCGTACAGCAGGGCGGTGTACTGCCGGGGAGAGTTGTTTTTTTTGGGGGGGGGGAGGGGGATTGTGAATGTCTTTAAGAGGGAAGGGGTGGGATTGCTGAGTGGGGCAGGAGTGGGGAAGATGCTTTGGGGGAGGGGTGGAGGACGGGAGCCTAGAAGGAGCGCCGTGTGCGGACAGACGGATGCCAGCAGGGCGGCCAGCCCTGCCGAGCCACCGGTGGGCTGCCGACCCAGCAGGCCACCCACAACCCCCTTGGCGCGCGCAAACCCACTGTCGCTTGAAAGAGAAAGGGCGCGCACGGTACCCTCTAGCATCAACAACGGCTGCCAGGCTGCGCCTCCCTGCCCTGAAATACACTCGACTTTGGGGGAGAACGTACACGTCCATGCCCCTGCAACCCCTCCCCAAAAAACACAGACCACGTCCCCTTCCCCCACCCAGCAGCGCACAAGGGGGGAAAGGCAGGCGCCCATGACGACTGCCTTCCCGCCAGCCCCCGCACCTCCTGCCGCAGTGTTGCCAGGTTGTCCAGCAGCTGGGTGCGGTAATCCGCGTTGTCCGCTACCGACTCAGACAGCGCCAGCTTGTTGCCTGCGTGGTGGGGGTCCGGGGTTCAGGGTGTGGCGCGTCATTGCTAAACCCTGGCATTTCAATTAAATTTGGGTGTGGACATGTCCTGCTGTGGAGCTGGGGGGATTACAGGCGCGAGTGCCACTGGGTCAGCTGAGCCATCGCCCTCCTCGACTACACACACACACACACGTGGCACCCCCCGCACTCTTGACCAACCCGTGCCCCGCGACGCCCACAAGCACGGCCCCCTCCCCGTCCTCGTCCCCGCCCTCGCCCGCAGTGCCGCCAGCCACCCCCCCACCCACCACCACCGTGCGTAAGCGCACCCGCGAGGCGAACGCGCGAGACGCGGTAGGTGACGTGGGCCGCCGCGTTGAGGGAGCTCAGGGGGCCCTGCAGGTTGGCCAGCTCGACAAAGGATACGCCGAAGACGACCACGACGGCGGCCGCCCAGAGCACCAGGGGGGCCATGAAGCGCAGCACGGCGGTGCTGTTGGGCAGAAGCTTCTTGCCGTTGACCTTGGGGTGGGGGTGAGAGGGGGTTTGTTGTGGGTTGGCAGCAAAAGAGCAGGCAGAGCGTACTGTGCTGCGCTGTGCTGTGGTGCGCTACAGAAAATAGAAAGGCGAGGCTCGGGCGGCGGCTCCTGAGGCTTCAGGACGCCTCAAAATGCGCGGAGTTTGCTGCGCCCCCTGTCCCATCCATGGGGCCTGCCGTCCCACCTGGCGCCCACCCGCCCGCGCGGCGGGCGTCGGGCCCCCCGGCCCGTCCCATAACCCCTTCCCGAAGCCTCTTGGCCAAACCCACCTTGACCTTGGTCTCCAGCCAGCCAAACAGCGCGCGGTACACCCTGCCGCCAAAGGTGGTGGGCTTGTTCTTCTTGGCGGCCGCCGCGGCCGCAGCCGACCGCGCGTTGAGGCTGCCCTTCTTGCCGCTCTTGGTGGTGCGCACGGCACCCTCCTCTTCTGAGAAAAGAAAGAGGAAACAGCCGCAAAGTGGGCCGCAAAAGGGCCGCGCATGTGTCGACGTTGACGCTACCACCCTTGGCAGGCGTGAGACATCGCGGCTTGACTCGGCGCCGCCAGCCTGAAGCCGGACAGGCATGATCAAAACGCGCACAAACCATGCACATGCGCGCGTCCGCACCCTCGCGTACACCCACGCTCATGCAACCAACTGCCGCGCGCACCCACCGTCGTCCCCCGCGTCGACGTCGGCGGCCATGCGCACGTTCTTCTTCTCAGCGTCCGTCTTCTCGCCGACGCCGCCGTTGGTGGTGGTGGCGCCGCCCGCGTCGCCGCCGGCCCCCAGGTCAAGGCCCTCCAGCTCTTCGTCATCTTCTGCAGCCCCACAGTCGTCGTCAACCTGGTTGAAATCGAAATTGTTCATGCTTTGTCATATTATTGGCTCAGAAATCCCATCGGCTCAGACAAAGGGAGTCGAGCGGTCATCGGCAAGCCGACGAGACATCCGTTGCAGCACCAGCATCGCGACGCTGCCGCGACAAGCTGACACGGCCATGGCTGGGGTGTGGGGAAGAGGAGTGCAGCGCTAGCCAAAGGCCTGACTAACTGGGCTCTGCGTGTTCCGGTGGGCTGGCGGGCGAGCATGCGTGGCCCCCAAAAGCCCTGCGCCGCGGGCGGCCGCGTGCTGACGTCATCGCACCATAAGCTGGCGGCTGGCCATGATGCGCAGGGTGGCCGAGGGCAGCGCCAGGAACACGCTGAAGCGGTGCATGTGCTGCGCATTTGCGGCCTGCAGAAAGAAACGAGTGGGTGCAGATGGTTATGTGTGGGTGCAGATGCAGACAAGTCAGCAGGCTGCCGTGCATATGAGCAGAGGGGTCAAAATTTGAACCAACTGATGTCAGGCGGGCTTGCAGCAGCTGCGGCAACCCAGTGCACTCCGCCGCCTCACCCTTATGAGAAGAGTCAGCAGACCCATGCAGGTCATCTGCGGTGGAGGACGGGCAGTACAAGCAGGTGCTTGGTCAAATCATCGGCGCGGCATGTTTGAGCGCATAAAGATCCCGCAGCGCTGCGCAGCAACCAGCCCGCCGAGCCGTAGCTGAGGCAGAGTGCCTTCCGCCCCTCGCCGACGAGACGCAAACGCGCTGGAAGTGTGGTATGCATGCGTCAACCCCACAAGGGCGCGTGCACCAGCCGCACCTGCACGCAGAGCGTCTCCACGACCAGCAGGACCACCAGCACCACCTTAAGCTTCCCCAGGCTGTCCCAGGCTGCAGGCAAACCACAGGGCAGGGCGTTTGTGGAGGAGGGGCCGGGTGAGCAGGTCCTCTGGCACCTCAGGATCCGCTCACCGCGCCGTTCGCTTGAGCCCGCCGTAGCGCCGTTCGCTGCTTTGCGAGGGGGTCCCTGGCTGCGCGCCCGCACGCTTTGCCTGTGGCATTGCTACATGCCCGCGCGCACAACACCATGTTTGACTTCATGCCAGGACAAGTTATCAAGCCACAACCCAGGCACCATAGTCGACGAATGTGTCCAGTGACCAGGTGTAGCCCTGGAAGATGCTGGCAGGGCCCTGAGGCATTTGTGTGTGTGTGAGTGTGTGTGTGTGTGTGTGTGTGCGTGTGTGTGTGTGTGTGCGCGCGCGCGTGCGTGCGTGTGTGCGTGCGCGCGCGTGCGTGTGTGCGTGCGCGTAAGTCGTGTGTCATGTCTCTCGGTTATGCCGGGCCCAGCACGCATGTGTGCGCCCTGCCATGCACCCCCCCTCCCCTGCCCCCTGCCCCCCTCACATTGTCCTCAACGTAGTTCCACAGGGTCGTGAGGTTGAGGGCGGACTTCAGGGTCGGCGCCAAGTAGTAGATGTCCCACGAAGCTGAGATGTACCTGGGAAGGCCGAAAAGAGGGTTCAGCATGTAGGATCCTGAAATCTGGCAGCCCAAGGCTTCAACTCAGCGGCGCGCTTGGCACGCTCATGCGCGGGGGACCGATGGAATCGGCGGCCCCGCCGTGGAAGCCTGCTGCCGCGCACAAACAAAGGGCCACAGCGGGGGGCTGGGGGGGGGGGGGGCGCAGCCGCGCCTCACTTGTTGCCCATCGTCCAGAGCGTCTCGTTGCGGGGCTGCCGCACGTAGGTGCCGCTCCCCAGGTCCACAAAGGCGATCTCTGGCAGCGGCTTCTTCGTCCAGTACTCTGTTGATTGGGGTGTATGTTGAGATGAGAAGAGAGCACAGGTTTTTGTGCTGTGCAAGGCTTGCTTGCATCGAGGGCGACTGCAATAACCCATTGGCTGGACTGTGCCAGCTGCAAAGAAAGGACCTGCATTGCGGAATCCACCATGAATGCACCGCGGCAGATAATCCGGCGCATGAGCAGTCACGGGCCCACTGACACGCCTCCGGACCGGTGGATAACCGTTGGCATCGTGCCCCCCAAGGCTCACCGTAGAGGCGCGGGTCCCTGAAGTGCGCCAGGGTGCCTGTGGCTCCGAGGTACAGCTCCTGAGAGGATTAGGATTAGGGATTAGGATTGTTACAAGATGGAAGATGAGAGGGCCGGGCGCGCGGCGGGGGGCACTGCCGGATGATTGACTGCCCCACCTCTCAACGCAGAGAGCGCGGCGTCACCATGGCGCCAGCCACGCGATCCGAGAAGCCGCCCCAGCCGCCCCAGCCGTCCCGCCCCAGCCGTCCCGACCCCTCTCCCGTCCCTGCCCTCGCCCCCAATGCCGCTGGAGGCACGCCCCTACTGACAACCCCCCCCTGCCCCCCAACCGCACACCTGGTGCCACAGCCGGAGGTTCATGGTGTTTGTCAGCAGGCGGCCCTTGTTGAACTCCACAGAGGCGGGGGAGCAGATGTCAAACGTCCCAAACTCTGACAGGCCGCACTTCTGGAGGATGTTGCAGCGCATCGCGCTCAGCTGGAAGCGGTCTGTCGCGCGCGCCATCGTCGCAGTGCCGTGCGCGTTGCTGCGGGAGCGGCGCGGGGACGTCAGGCGGAGGGGCGCGTGCGGTGAGTCGGACGGGGTCTGGGCGTGTGTGTGGCGGCCATGGAAGCGTCTGGCTGTGCGGGGCCAGCGGGGTGGAGTGGGCCGCGAGGTGGCGAGCTGCACCAACGTAATTGAGCCGCCGTGCATGGCATGGCACGCGTCTTGCCCCCTGCTGTGTCCCTCCCCACTGTCTCCTCTGCCTCCAAACACCAAGCCCTTGCGTCCGCGGCCTGCTGTGCTCACGCGTATCTGCTTTCAATTTGGGTGACGAGGATGGTGAATCCAACCTGCGGTGGTCAGGCCCAGGGCAGAGGCAGGGGTCAAGGCCGTCGATGAGAGTGGACACATTGCGCAAATTCTGTTGCTGCAGGATCCATGCCGGCGCCTGGCAAACGCTATAACAGCCTGGTATGTCAGAGCGACGCCGTGCGGGGGTAGGTCACCGACAGGGCGGCCTCCAGGGCAGGGGCAGGGCCTGCCGGTGGCGAGGACCCGGCTGTGCAGTGGGGAGGTCCCCGCCAGCGGCTCCCCCTGCCTGCGCGGCCCCTTGCTGCTTGCTCACCAGGTGAGCCACCAGGATGACGCACGTGATGAGCCAGGTGCGCTGCCTGAACGCCACGGTGGCGCTCTGCGCGGTGGAGCTGGTGAACATCCGGTTGAGCTTCTTGAGGCGCTTGGCACGCCTGGGGGGCGACACAGGGGTTTAGGATTCAAAGATTAGGGGTGGGGAAAGCGGGGAGCAGGAACCGGCGGCCCCGCCAAGCGCCTGCACGGCGATTGCGGGGCGTTGAACGTGACCGCGGGGCCCCGGCGGCATGGGCCGGCGAGCGAACGCCGTCCACAGGGCAATGTGTTAATCGCTCTGTCGTCGCCCCGTTAATGACCTCGGAGGGAGCAGCCTTACCCCTCAACCCCGGTCTGGCGGCTGCCTGCCTCCCCCCCAGAGATCCCCCCAGACATCCCCAGCCAGCTGCTCCCCTTCCCGGCGCCACCGAGGCCCGCCCCGCAAACGGGCTCCCCCCCTGACC
>NW_014011850.1:7333-11723 GCF_000611645.1 Monoraphidium neglectum
CCCTGACCCCCAAGAACCCCCTAGCCGGCTGCTCCGCCCCCGTCAGGCCGCCCATCCCCGTGAGCCTGATGGCTCCAGTGGCGGCAGACCGTGTGACGCTGCAATAATCTTATCCATCCACCCCCCCTCAAGGCCGTCACCTGAAGTCGGCAACCAGGTCAGCGTCCTCCCCACCATCCCCTGCAATGCTGCTCGCCGCATCCTGCGCCTCAGAGCCGGACGCGCTCGACCCGCCGCCCATGGACGCACCGCCGCCCTCAAACATCCCGCTCTTCGCGCCCACCAGCGCGAGCGCGCCGGCGGCGCCGGCGCCGGCGCCGCCGCCGGATCGCTCGGAGCCGGCGTCGTCGTCGCTGTCCGCCGCGGCTGCTGCCGCGGCGCACCCGCGGCGCGCCGGCGACGCGCGTGCCTCCTCCTCTTCCTCCTCCTCCTCCTCATCGTCGCTGTGCGCGCCAAAACCGCGGCCGCCCTTGCCGCTCTTGCCGCCCTTGCCACCCTTGCCGCTCTTGGACCCCGCGGCCGGGCGCCCGCCGCGGCCGCGGCCGCGGGCAGGGCGCCGCTCTTCCTCCTCCTGCTCATCGCTGCCGGCGGCGCTGGGGACCCGGCTGTGCTGCGCGACCCATTCCTCCACGCGCGCCCTGCAGGGTACGCCGTGGAACGACGGCGTGGTGCGGATGCTTTGGTGTCTTAAGGGCGTAGGGTACCACGGATCCCTGTATCCCAACGGGATTTGTGGCGCAACGCCGCCGCTCACGCTTGCAGAACGCTCGAATGTCTTAAATAAACGTACTCTGGCCAGCGACATTAGAGAATTAAATGCCGGTTGGATCAGCGCGCACCTGGGCTTCACCGGCGAGCGCTTGCCGCCGCGCGGGCCCCCGGAGCCGTCGTCAGACCCCTCGTCCGCCGTATCCAGCGCCGCCGAGCCCCGCGCGCCGCCCCCGCCGCCGCCGCCGCCGCTGCCGCGCCTGCCCTCGGCGCGAGCCTCCTCCCCGGCCTCCGAGCCGCTGCCTGCCGCATCTGCAAGCAGCTTGGCGCCGACCGCCGCGCCGAGCCCGGCGCCGGCGCCAGCAGCGCCGGCAGCGCCGCCGCGCTGCAGGGCAGCGAGTAGGGGCTCGAGGGAGCCGCAGGATGGGTCGAGCGGCTGCAGGCGCAGCACCAGGTGGTCGCCGCTGCCGGGCTTTGTCACCGCCTGCGTGGCAGCGACGGAGGGAGGCCGGCCGGGGGTGCGGGCAGTGGTGAACACGCGTGTGACGAGAGTGTGTGTGTGTGTGTGTCAATGTGTGTGTGTGCGTGTGTGTGTGTGTGTGTGTGTGTGTGTGCGTGCGCGCTGGATGGCACCGCAGCGGACGGGCTTTTCCACGCCAGCACACTGCCATCGTCCCCATGGTCGCGCGCGACACTCCAGTCCATCACCCCATCACGTCACACCCATTGAGGGCCCGGTCAGTACCACTCATCTGCATTGCGAAAGTCCCCCCTGCCTGCTGACACCCATGGGCCTTGCCAACGCCCCTGGCCCCTGCCAAAGCCCTTGGGCCGCTCCAAAGCCCCTGTGCACCCCCGAAAAGTCTGGGCCACGCCAAAGCCCTCGGGCCCCGCAAAAACCCAGAGGCACCGCCGCACTCCCCGGGCATTGCCACAGCATCTGGGCCCTGCCACAGCCCCAGGCGGGACCGTCCCAAGCCCTGAGCCCCTGCACAGCCCCTGCTGGGCCCTGCCAAAACCCCAAAGCCCCGCCAAAGCCCCACCTGCATCTCCAGCTTCAGCTCGGAGCCGTCCGCGTGCCGCGTCTTCAGCACCATGCGCACGCCCGTCTTGGGGGCGCCGCCGCCCTTCATGCCGCCCTTTTTGCCGTGGCGGCCCTTGCCCTCTGGGGAGGCGGTGCCTGACATTAGGTCTGAGGGGCGCGTGCCCTCTGGCAGGCCCGCCAACCTGCGAGGCGCAGGCGTGGGGCGCAAGGATGGGCACGGATGGGTTGCGGGAGTAAAGGACATGGGTGTCAGTAAAGGACAACAGATGGGAGGGATTTTGCCGCTGAGCAGTTGGTGGTCGGCGGGGCGTTGCACAGGGCGCTGCGTGGAAGATGAGACGAGGCGTCACGTGCAGGACGTGGTGGTGCGTGCGCCTCTGGGTGGGTGGACGTCAACTCGAGCGACCCAGATGCCAGCAACATGAGCCCCTCACACGCCCCAACAAGAGCGCATTCCCGCAGCACCAAGGGATCTGTGCAGCCCCGATCACATCTTATCCAACTCCCCATCACAGGCGGCCCAAAATCACCTCTTGAAGTCTTTCTTGATCATGGCCCGGTGGTTGAACCCAAACAGCAGCCCCGCCGCCGCGTCGGCCCGCGTGATCTCGAGCTTCGAATCCACCTCCACCACCGCCGCCACCGCGTCCGCGCGCCACAGCGTCACCTCGAGCGCCGCCGCCCCGGCAGCGTCCTGCTGCGCCGCGTCGCCAGCCGCCTGGTGCGCGGCCGCGCCGCTGCCGGCGCCGCTGTCGGCGTCCTCTGCCTCGGCGTTGACCGAGACGCTCATCAGCGCGGGCCGCTCGCGGTTGCGCTGCTGCAGCGCCATGGCCAGCGCGGACGACTGCGCCGCGGTCTGCGGGGCGGGGGCGTGATGACGACGCCAGGTGCTTGCAGTTGTGAAGCGCTGGACCTCCAAATGCTTTGCTTTGATCCGCGCTGCAGCCCTAAACAGCAACACTGGCGGCCCACAGAACAGCCCAAGCAGTCCGAAACGCTCCGCGTCGGCGCGCTTCATAGCCCCCTACATCAACAAGCAGCCAGCGGGGGTTCAGGTTTCAGCCCCGCAGCCTGCGCCCCCACAGCGCCCCGTCACACCTCGCCGCCCTCGCCCTCCTCCTTTGGCTGCCTCACTCCGACGCGCCACGCGTCGTCGCCGGCGCCCTCCAGCGCGCGCATGCCCAGCGAAACCAGCAGGCCCGCCTCCCCTTTCGCGCTGTCGCGGTGCTGCTCCTCCTTGAACACGTTGATGAACGACGACAAAGGCTTGCCAACCAGCCCCTGCGCAATTTGAAGCAGGCAGCAGGCGGAGGACGGCGCGGCGGCGCGGCGCGACGGGGGCTTGTTGGGAGGGGCGGCATCGGGGCTGAGAAGCTGCGAGCCCAGCTCGGGCCGATGATGGCGGCGACCCAAAACGGGGCGGCCCTGCCCGAAGCAGGTCCAAACCAAGATAGATAAGCCAAACAGCCGATCGACCCCTTGCTGCCTGCGTGGGTGAGGGAAGGGCAGCGTTCGGCCGCGTGCGCCCCCCCCCCCCCTTCCCCGCCGCGCAGCGTGCCCCTTCACACCTGCGGCGCGAACCCGAACAGCCCCTTGGACGCGCCCGGGTTGACAGACACCACGACGCCGCCCTCCCCCACGCCCAGCACCATGCGCTGCCGGTCCAGCCGCTCTGCCTCCGACGAGGGCACCACCTTGACCACGTGCTGGACGCGCTCCCCGTCGTCGTGCGTCGTCATGCGCAGCGTCACGGGGACCTTGACGCCGTTGGAGCGCAGCAGGTGCACGACCGCGCCGGCGCGGCAGCTGGTCGCCGGCGGGACGGCGCTGAGGCTCTGCGGCGGCGACACATGCATATAAGTGGGGCGCCGTGAGATGGCAAACGTTGCCATTTTTGTTGTGAGCCGAGGCACCGCCTGCCAGCGATGCCTGGTGAGTCTCATGATGTTGAGAGGTGTCTTCGCCCCGCCACCGGGTTACCTTGAGGAAGCCGGCGTGAAGCTGCGCGTAGGGCGGCGGCACGATGGTTGCAAGGTCCATCGCAGCCAGCTGCTTCGCGGGCACGCCCAGCAGCGCCCCCAGGGCGGCGGTGGCGTAGGCAATGCGGCCGCGGTGGTTGACCACCATCAGGGCGCCGGCGGGCACCACACACTGCGTGGGTGTGGGCGACGGTGGGGGCGCCAAGGGGTGGTGTCAGCGCTGGTCACCAATGCCTTGAGGTGTGAGGGAGCCTTTGTTCGCGCTCAGCGGCCAAATGCTGCCGCCATGCGCGACAGCTGGCCCGCTTGTCTCGGGCCCGGCCATGGTGGCAGCTGCATGTACGTCCCTGCCCGCCGCGCCACTGCGTTGTGCATACAGCGCCCCCACCCTGCTTGCTGCGCCCCTGCCTCGCGCAAGCGGCGCCTTGCTTGATGCGCTCCTGCCGTGCACGGCACACGTGTGCAAGGTGTGCAAGCTGTGCAACTGCCTTTGTGCGTCACGCGCCGGCCCTGTGTTCTGCGCCCCTACCCCCCTCGGATCACCCGCGGCGCACCCGAATGTTCATGACGAGGATGCGCTCAGAGCCAGTGCCACCAAACTCCACGGTGATCTCAACGTCCACTGGAGGCAGGAACCTGACACACACACACACACACA
>NW_014011850.1:12229-12877 GCF_000611645.1 Monoraphidium neglectum
ACACACACAGACACACACAGAGAGGGGGGAGGGAGGTTCGGTCAGCATGGCCCAGTAAGGGCACGCGTGGCGCCCGCCCACACAGGTCAGCCAGAGCGGATGCTGCGCGTGCCCCCCTGCGCCTCCACGGCCCAGGTTCGCGCGAGTGGACGGGTTCAGGGGCGTGCCTGCTTTGGCCACGCCCCTGGACGCTGAACCCTGTCGCACCTGTGCAGCAGCTGTGTGTTCAGCTTGAGCTGGCCGCCCTCCACCTGCTCCTGGGGCAGCACAGTTGCGTCCGCCACCAGCCTGCAAGAGAATTTTTGTATGAGTTGAAGACAAATTGGTCAGCACGAGGTTTGGGGGATGTGCGGCTCCGGGTGTGCGTGCGGCCGCGGCGGTCCGACGAGGCGTGCATTCGTTCGTCTCGTGGCAAAGGTGCCGGATGCATTCGAGTGCCGGCCAAAGCACGGAGGCTGCAGCGGCAGCCGGCCCAAGTCCGCCGCGACCCTTGCGGCTGCTGGCCCCGCAATCAGCCCCCACACGCCCCCGCTCTCAGCACTCTGCACGCTCACCCCCATCACTTTGACCATCAAACCCCAGACGCTGGACCCTGGACCCCAAGCCCCAACCCCCACACCCACAAACCCAAGCCCCATCCACCCACCC
>NW_014011849.1:0-11971 GCF_000611645.1 Monoraphidium neglectum
GCCAAAGGGGGGGTGGCCAAATGGGGGGGTGCCGTACTGCGGGGCACGAGCAGGAGGTACGCAATATGAGCGAGCACGACCCCTGCACGCCCTCACCGCAACAATAAACTTGCTTTTCAAAATCATGGTGCACGTTGTGTTTGCATACGGGGCTGCATCGCCATGCCGAGCGGGAGCAGCCGTGCGCATGTGTGGCGGCGACCGGCTGGGGCAAAACGCGCTTTGGCCCTGGTGACGCGAGCCCTCACCAGTAAAGGCGACGTCAAGGGCGGTGAACAGCCGCGCCAGAGTGCTGCCGCGCCGGGCCAGGCAATGGCAGACAATGCCAGAGACGTTCATGCCTGTTAGGCAAGGGGGCGGGGGTAAGATGTGAGGGCCTTCATCGCATTCACTCATTGTTGGCTTCAACCCTCCAGCCAGGTCCACATGCTATTCAAGAGCTTGACGGGCTCTGCCCCTGATGGGATAGTGCAGCATACCCTGTCTTATGGCACCCGGAGGAATGCCTCACCGGCAAAGTACAAGAATGCTAGCGACCATGTTGACTGTGTAGGCAGGACGGAAGCCAGAGTGAGCACGGTGAGGTTGGCGGGAAAAAACGAAGTGACTGGCCTGGTGATGGCGTGCACGCATGCGTGCATGCAACACAGCTGACATGCACGCATGCCAAGCAACAGGCCATCACCCGCCAAGCTCACAGCACCAACATGAGGAATTGTGGCATCTTCAACATGGTCACGCTGACGCGGATCACCATGCCAGCAGGGCCGATTTGTGGTCGCGACCGCTCAACCCACCTGCGCTGGGAGCGCGCCCGGCAGGCGTGCGCTGCGTGCCAGCGCCCTTGCGCCCACGAGGCCGACCACAGCCCCCAGCGCAGCCAACGGTGCCAGCAAGGGCAGCCGCACATCCAGACGGCCCAGCCACAGGTGCGGGTCTGCGGTGGCCCGGTTCAGGGCGCCGTGCACACCCGGTGCCAGCTGCTCGCCGATTGCTAGTGCCAAAGGGAAGAAATCATGGATTGTCTCGGCCGTGCTTGAAGCCATCCGATGCGTCACCTGTCTCAGGCCTGGCTGCATGCTGGATGTTGCGCGCGACAAGCGCAGCAGCTCAACAGCACGAGCAGCACACAGGAGACAGGACGCAGCCCGCGACAGCCGGAGAGCTTATTAGGAATTGCGTCACTAGTTATTTGTGCGTCAGGCATGCAATACCACTGAGCTATTAGCCCATGCAGTAAGCAGCACGCTCGGACTAGGATGCAGCAGCTGGTCGATCGAAGACTACTGGTGTGTTTGTGTGTAACGGTCTGAGAATAGTTTCGCAGATGTAGACATTGCAGGCAGTGTACATACAGCACTAGTGAATGATCTGAGCCATGTTGCGCGGGTTACACTTTGCACACCACCGCGGCCCCGAGGCAGCCGTAAGGACCCACAAACATGCGCTCCGCTCATCAATTTTGGATCCTATTATGATCGTCAGCTTCCTCTCTCGCCCTTCACCGCGTAGCATTGGGTTGAGTCTGTGCATGTAGCGATCAAACCCCGCAGAAGTTGCGGGAAGTAAGGGAAACATAGTTTTGAAGTTATGAGCGGCCAAAGTGGCCGGCTACGGCGTGCTGCGTCCTGCTGACGTGCGACGCGAGCTTCATCCAGCACCCTGCGGTGGGCGGAGGTGGGCTGGTTGTGTGCCACGGCGGCGCCAGTGCACGGCGCTCAGCAGCACCATGTAGTTGCAGGCCTGAGTTGGTACTAACACCTGCCCAGGCAACACCTCGCCTGTCCGGTGACCCTCGCACGCGCGTTGGGCTCATGCAGCCATGCCTCACCTTCCGTCGCACAGGGCAATGTCGCTGCCGATGCCGCCGCCGGTGGCCGAGCCCGGGGGTGCTGTGTTGGTTGGTGGAAGCCTGAGGCCAGTGGAAGAGCTGAAGACGGCGATGCTGCGGGTGAGCCATTGCGCTAGGACGCTTGTGATGGAAGCAGGGTCGGTTGCGTTGCGGGCGGCGGTTGGCGGCGTGCTCTGGGTGGTTGGTTGTCCCACCCACTGCAGTTGGGGCCAGCCGGTTAATGGGTGCGCGTTTTTTGGGGCGCCGCTGCGACGAGGTCGCCGAGCGAGCCGGAGGCGTGCTGTGCACGGCGGCAATCTCGCCCTGGCAGTGATCGCTCAGCTGAAGAACCGGAGATTTGGTTTGATCTGGTTGAGGTTGCCATCGTGCGACAGGCGTTGTGTCGAGGCAGCCATGGGTTCCCGCCCATCGTGCCTCCGCAGGGCAGTGTGCTTCTCAAGTACGGGCGGTGGGGGCGTCCCAGGTACCGATTGTTCAGGCTGTCACAGGACCTGCAGCAGCTGCAGTGGCAGGGCGGCAGGGTAGGCGGGCTGTGGGCAAGGGGCGGGGGCCAACCAGGGGGCGCGTGTGTTGTGGGGCCGCGTGTGTACGATAAGAGGGGTTATGGAGTAGGAATGCAGATGGCGATGGGGGTTGTGGGGGAGCAAGGCGGGGTACTCTGCGTGGGATGAGGGCCGTGCCAGTGGAATGGGGCCCGCGCAGTACGCGGCGGGCGGGAAGGCCATGCGTTGACAATTGTTTGCAAGCCGAACAAGGTGGTCGCAGGCGCATCCCCCACGCAAACTCGCACCCACACACATCCACCCCCCTGCCGGCCCACCCCAGGGCAACTTGCGCGGCGTGAGGCTGAGGGACGTCGTCCGCGTGCAGCCCGGCCAGCGCACGGAGGTGTTCCGCCGCCTGCCCGCGCCCGAGCTCGATGCGCTCTCCCTCAGCCTCATCTACAGGGACGGCGCCGGCCGCGGGCGCGAGCGGTCGCTCGACCTCATCTGTGGCAGCGCTGCGGAATTTGACGCCTGGCTCTGCGGGCTGCGGCTCTACGCTGAGTGGGCGGCCGGCCTCGTGCTGCCGGGGTCGCGCGCTGCCGGGGCGACCCCAGCGCGGGAGGCAGCTCACCGAGGAGACTACAGAGGGCACTGGGCGGTGAGCGGCAGCATCGGGGTGCTCAATTCTGTGAGCTGGCCGCGCCCGGGGGGTCTGCCGTGCGTGGTGCGGACGCCCAAGGGACGGGCCCACGAGCTGCTCGTCGACGGCGGGTCCTCCCGTCCGCGATGACAGGTGCGCCATCAGCCACACCGCAGAACACACGCAGAGTCACACAACGTTGCAGTTGCGAAGCTCGCAACCTCCCTGGCTCCCCGCCCCACAGGTGAACGAGAAGCTGCCACGTCACCAGCCACCGCTGCCCGGCCGGCCACCTGCAGCCCCACTCAATTGGTCCAAAGGCAGTGCCACCGCGCAGCGCCCACCCCAGAGCCACCCGGCGCCAGCGATCGCACACGGCAGGTAAGAATCTTCTTTCGCGCCGCGATTCAACAACGCCCCCTCCGCCGTCGGCCCCTGTCGCGTTCGCTTGGGCGCAGGCAGGATCTCGCTGGGTCGCCCCCGTCATCCCTCATTCGCCAGTAGATCCTTTCCACCGCCACCCATCACTGCGAACCACTACCACCCACGTTGCAACTTTGAACGCTCCCTTCCTGCCTCGTGCTTTTCGCCCCACCGGCCAAGGGTGTCTGGTGTCCTGGGCTTCCCAGCACGACGCGAAATCGGGGACTGCTATGTCTGGGGCAGCTGGAGCGGTCAGCCCCTGGGCAGCGCAGACGGCGGCGGCGGCGACGACGGCGGCGGCGGCGGCAGCGGCGGCGGCAGCGGCGGCGGCGGCAGCGCTGACGACAGCGTGGGGCGAATCGCCAGCCGGCACCCTGTGCTGCTGCCTCACTCGCATGCGCTGGATGTTGTGCATGTGAGCACATGCGCGTGCTTCGAGTATTCAGGGGCGCGGGGAGGGGGTTGGCTTTTGCAGGTTGGTGGAAAAACGGCTGCGTGCAAATGGCACAGGTCAATGCTGGGGCCTGGGGCCAATATGGGAATCACTTGGCAGTGTCGTTACAGCCGCAACGGGCAGCGTCAGGGGTGTAAGGGGGGTGGTACAGCGCCCTGTTTTTGCAACCAAAATTGTCTCACATGAAACGTCCCCCATGGCCGCCACTGACCGGCCCACGTGGAGGTTGCGGCCGGCGGCGCGGCCAGCGGGCAGCACGCGGCGCTGCTGACGCGGGGCGGCGAGGTGTACACCTGGGGCAGCGGCGCAGGCGGGAAGCTGGGGCACGGTACGGCCTGCAACGCGGCGGCGCCTCAACAGGTGTCGAGGGTGTTTGAGAAGGGAGGGGCGGTCGCTCCACCACGCTCTGCTGAGGTGCTCTGATTGTCGGGAACCCCCGCCCCGTCTGGCGGCTCACGCTGCCTGGCGGCTCACGCTGCCTGGTGGCTCACGCTGCCTGGCGGCTCACGCTGCTGGAGGTGCGCTGTGTTGCAACCCCCTCCACGATTCTGTGCACGCAGGTGCTGCGGCTGCTCGGCAAGGGCGCGGTGTCGGTGGCGTGCGGTCACACCCACACAGCTGCGGTGCTGAGGGACGGGCTGTACGCCTGGGGGACCGGCCTGGGCGGCCAGCTGGGGCTGGGGGCGGCATGCACCGAACAGGTGTGTTGCAGGGAAGACCGGGGACCGAGAATGCGTCTCCAGTCAAGGATGCAGGCGTGAGGGCGGCAAGCCATGCAGCCTCCGCTTCAAGGACCTTGCGGCAAGGCAAGCTCCCGTTTGTGCGGCAGCTGCTTCGCCTGTTTCTGCACGGACCGAGGCCCTGGCGTTGCTTTCACGTCACGCCTCCGGCCCCCTCGTGCCAACCCTCTTGCGGCGCTCAGGTGTGGCCGGCGCGCGTCCCGCTGTGCAGCCTGTCCGGGGCCTCCGTCCGCGTCGTCTCGGTGTCCTGCGGCCCCTACCACTCCGCCGCTGTCAGCAGTGCGGGCGTGCTGCACACCTGGGGGGACGGCCTTTTCGGCAAGCTGGGCCACGGCAGCCACGACTCCTGCGCCTCGCCGCGGGTCGTCGAGGCGCTCCGCGGCAGCTGGGTCGCCAGCGTCGCCTGCGGGTGGTGGCATACTGCGGCTGTTGCCGTGCCCCGGGAGGAGCTCTCCAGCTGGCGGCGCAGCAGCCTAGAAACCACCTGGCCCGGCCCTGGTCCCGCTCTGCACGGCAGCAGCGGCGCCGGAGCCGGTTTGCGCGGAGAGCTACAGTTGGCCGTGCCCGACGCGGGCTGCTGCTGGGCCGGCGCCCAAACTTCCATAGCCAGCGGTCCTGCACTTTCCAGCTCGCCTTGGCAGCCTCCTCCTCTGGCGCGAGACACCGAGGGGCGCAAGCGCCACACCTCAGCGCCGCCCAGGTGGCCGCCGCCGTCGGCGTCCACGGGCGGCTTGGACTGCCCCTTGCAGGCGTCCTGGCCTGGCAGCCGCGCTGGCCAGGGGCTTGCCGGTTCACTGTACACATGGGGCGGGGACTTTACATGGCAGCTGCGGGGCAGCTGCGATGACCACCGCGGCTGCCTGGGGCACGGAGACCTGGCGGGGCGGCAGCTGCCGGAGCAGGTTGCGGGAGTGGACGGCGTGCGGCAGGTGCGAGCGGGTAATCCTTGGGGAAGGGTTGATTCATGGGCGGGTAGGGTGGGGTGGGGTGGGTAGGTGGGGGGTGACAGCAAGGGCGTGGTGGTGGGGGGGAGTCATCGAGGCTAGGCGCGCGGCGATGGAGCCCTTGTAAGGAGCCGGCCTGGATGCCTTCAGCGTCCAGGCGCCAAAAAAATGCACTTGCGTCTCCCATCGCAAGCACTGTGTCCCTACGCCGCAGAGATCGCTGATCATGACACTTGCCTCTTTCTTCAGCCTCCCACCATTGGCGTTGGCGCCTCCACCACCCATCACAGGTGGTGTGTGGCCGCAGCTTCACTGTGGCCCTCACTGGATCAGGGCAGGTGCTACAGATGGGGGCCACGGGCGCTGTCAACCCATGGGAGCGGCAGGCCGGGTGGGAGGGAGCTCGCACGCCTGTTGTCGTTGAGGGTGCGCTCGCCGGTGAGCAGGCTGCCTGTGCGTGCGCGTAGCGCATGGCATGTTGCGCGGCGCTGGGAGCAAGATATCATGTTTGTGCGCGCGTGCGTGCGCGTGCGCGTGCGTGCGTGCGTGTGTGTGTGTGCGTGCGTGTGTGTGTGTATGTGTGTAGCGGGGGGGGGTAGCACATATGGCAGAACTTGAGCACAAGACAATCATGCTGCACAGCCAGTTTCTGCAGCCGTCTGGCAGGTCACTCGAGTTGCTTGGCTTGCTGCCTGCCCAACGTCTTCGCCCCATTTACCTGCCACGCTTCCATCGACCCGCGAACGCTGCCGAACAACTCCCAGCCCTTGACTCATGAAATCCACCACCTCTGCCGTCAGGCATGCATGCTGAGCTGGCGGCGGCTGGGGAGTCGCACGTCCTAGTGCTCTGCACGCTTCGCAACGGCAGCGCACTCAGCAGCAGCGCTCCAAGCCCGGATGACCCTCGCACGGCCGGGGAAGCCGCCGTGCAGGCGCACCGCCTGGTTGCGTGGGGCTGCAATGCGCACGGCCAGCTGGGGTGCGATGCCCGGGAGGACTCTGCGCACCCCCAGTTTGTGGCAGGCCTCGACGGGCGGTGCGTGACCCACCTGTCAGCTGGAGCGACGTTCAGCATGGCAGTGGTGCAGCACGACCCGCGAGAGCCGGGCGGTTCGCGATGCAGGTGTGTGCACGGCCATGCGCACGGAAGCATAGACTGAGCATGTGCTTTGCCAGCAGGAGCTGCGAGCACACTCTGTGCCGCTTCCGCATGCGTGCGCATGCACGATGCCACAGTACGTACTGCACGTGTGTGCCATCGTCACTTTCCTTACCTGCGCGCTGACTGTTGCGTGGCTTGCCGTGGCCGCCATTGAGCCGCTTGCCACGCCCACCCATGGCCACTCATGACATGCTTGCCCTCTCCATGTTTGCCGACCCCGCCCGTTGCGGCCACCCCCAAAAAGCAGGATTGGCGACGTCAATCTGCAAACTTCGCCCTTCATGTTGGCCAGCATGCGGCCCAGCAGTGTCCACAGCGCCAGCGACCCGCGGCCTATTGTGCTGGGGAGCAGGCCGCCGCCGCTAATGCCGTCACCGCCGCTGCCGCAGTCCAGCTGGCCGCTGCTCCCGGCCGCATCAAGTGGCGGATCACTCACACGCAGTGGGAGCGGCGGGATTTGGAGACTCAGAAGCCCAGCTGGTAGCGGCCAGCAGGGCGTGGTCTGCAGAGGCGGGGCTTTGTGCAGTTTCCCCCGCCAACAAGGCGTGCCGGCAGGGCCCAGTGAGCGCTCCCTCTCCTGCCGAGCCGGGGAGCTCGCTGCCGCCGCCGTGCCGGCGCTGCGCGCCAGCAGCTTTGGCGAGGGCGGCGGTGGTGCGCTGTCTAGGCGGCCCCCAAGCCTCAACCTGCCGCATGCAAGCAGCGGCAGACGTGTGCGGCTGGCGGGGCTCCTGCCCTGGGGCCAAGGCGCCGCCGGCTTGGCAGCAGCGGGCCGCAGCAGCTCCTGCGCAAGTGTCAGTCGTGACGACACTGAGTCTCACCTTGCTGATGCTGGGCCGTCTGCCTCGGCGCCCTTCGATCTCATCAGCCTGAGTTTGCTGACATCAGTGCCGGCGCACGGCAGCGTGAGGCCATGCCTCAGGGCCCCTTTGAGGTGCAGCAGCCCAGCATGTGCGCACAGAGGGGCCGGCTGCTCGCAGGAACGTCCCTCGGCAGGCAGCTGCGGCGGTGGCCTGCACGGCGCAGGCAAGCATGTCAGCGACATCGGAACAAGTCGCAGGGCGGTGCTTGGGCCGCGGGCAAGATACAGCAAGATAGCTGTGCCAACATCAAGCGGACCCTCTGTCTTGGCGAGCAGCGCCGCCACTAGTGCCAGCTGGCAATGACCACCGGCATGTGTGCCGGCAGGCGCAGCAAAGGCAGGAGGAGCACGCGCTTGCATGGCGTCACTAGTGGCGTCAGCTTGAGCAGCAGCAGCAGCAGCAGCAGCAGCAGCAGCAGCAGCAGCAGCAGCAGCAGCAGAGGTTGCCGCCACTCGAGGAGCAGGGGCAATAGAATCTCAGCAGCAACAGCAGCAGCAACATCGTCTTCCCAGCAGCATCGCTTGAGAGCAGTGGCATACATAGAGGGTGTGCCGCAAAGCTGTGAGGCGAGACACCTTGACAGCAGTCGTTGGGCGCATGCTCTGCTGCCCTTTCCTGATGACCTCATTGCTGCAGATTTATGCACTGGCTTGTTTTGTGCATGCAATGCATTCACTCGACACATGAACATAGGTATTCTTTTGGAATATTCAAGCATGCAATTTTTGTTAAACCCATGAACAAACAACTCCATCAAGAAACTCTGGGTCATTGGCAGATTGCCATGGTAGTCCACTCGAACCGCCGCCGAGGCGGTTGCGTGTCCACAATCATGTACCTTACCTCACCGCCTGTGCGCACACGCTGGACGGGATGCATGCTAAAATCGCGGCATATTCCGCGATATCAGCAAGCAGAGCTGCTGCCAAGGGGCCGCAACAATGCGAACGGCAGCGGGCTCCCACCTAGCGGGTACGCCAAGCAGCAACTCATCAGTGACCTGCGGGCGGTCACCCAGTGACACCATGGGCCTCAGTTGAACATCCAGCGCGTGCCTTACATAAATGTCTCGTGTCTTGAATCAACGTATTTCATGCGACGGTAGCGACAATTGATCGTCAAGCGTAGATCACGCCACAAGGCTGCCCTGCCGGGCCCATCATCGTGTAATAATGAATATACTACTAAGAAATTGCTGCTTCTGTGCGCCTTTGCAACGACCGTCGCGCAGCTCAACCACTCATATTGATAGAGAGGTGTGCTTCATTGCTGGATTCTAGAGAATGATGCAGGTGCAGCATGTTTTGTGTGCTTCCGTGCTGACCCTAGTTGCTGCACGGTGCTGCCAGGCGATCAAGGTGGCGCGGCCGTGCCGTGTGCGGGTCGCGGCAACGGAACAAGCGGCTGCTGTCAATGCGCCAGCAGGTGCGGCATTCTCGCGGCGGCTTGCAATGGGCGCGGCGATCCTAGCGCCCGCCCTAGTGCGCGTACTGCCCACCCAAGCGGCGGCGGGCGGGCCGTGCGAGCTGCACGCGTTGCCATCCGGCCTGGAGTGGTGCGACTTGCAGGAGGGCGACGGTCCAGTGCCGCTCAAGGGCGCCTTGTACAAGTGAGGGCGCAGCCTGGATCGGGCCGGCCGAATGCTCACTCACTTTGCTGGCAAAGACTCTAGCTACAGCCGCTTATTCGAGTGGACAACTCGTACTTTTGAATCAGCCTTGACCAGAGAAAAGGCCGGGCCCAGGCCAACCTACGGATGCGTCTGCTGCTGTCGAGACAAAGACCCGCTGCGCGCAGCGGCCCCTCTCACGCATGCTTGGCGCACGCCCACTTCTAACAGGGCGCACTACCGGGCATTTCTGGGAAGCAGCGGCGCTGAGTTTGACTCGTCCTATGCCAGAAGCCAGCCCCTCATATTCAAGGCATGTTCGTGCATGTGTGTGGGTGCAGAATTGTGGCGGTGCCGCGGCGCCAAGAAGGGGAGTGGTGATTGTGTGGTTGGGTGCAAGAGTCGTGAATCACAGGCATCATCACAAATGTGGCTCTAGGGGCACATTTTACCCACACCATTGCATTCCACACACACAGTCGCATCATCTGTTTCAACAAAAATAAAACTGTGATCCATACCCCTGCCGTGCCCATGACTGCGGATGTACTCTGTTGTTGAATACAACCTCCCCTAGGCTGGAGAGCGCGAGATCATGGAGGCCTGGGATATCGCCATCCTGGGAACGCAGGTTTGAAAAACCCTTGGGTCCACGAATTAATGGCAACGGACTGGGCCCGCCAATGAATGCCGGGTAGCCTGCGTGAATGATTGGGGCTGGTATAGAAACGAATGACTGGGGCTGATATCCTGAAGAGCATTGGAGGTCCCTCTGTCGTCAGAAGACATGGTATGTATGTGTATGCGCCAATCTACTCTGCGCCTCAAGTGTCATTTCCTTCCACGCCTCCAGGGACTACCCCCGCTGAGGCAGGGTGGCAAACGGCGTATCGTGGTGCCTCCCGGCCCATTGCAGCAGCAGGGCACCAAGTCGCTGGTGTGGATGGTGGGCCTATTGGATGCCCTTGAGGACGCTGGAGGTGCGCGCAAGAGGGGCCGGCGAATTGCCGCCATTGACAGGGGGTTGCAATGCAGCCAACATCATCATAATCGCTGGCGCGGTCCGGACCACATATGCCGCTTGGCCGCACGCATCGTACACAATTCCTTTGTCTTATCGAGAAGCAAACGCAACATGAATTTCAACTTCTTATGCAACAGTGATAATCAATGAAGAACTGCCGGCCTCAGATCTGGTGTTCGAGATCGAGCTCCTGAAGCGCAAGCCAAGATGAAAAAACCATTAACACCTGCATGTTATCCATCTCGGGGCTGCAATGTGCTTCATTTGATGTAATTAAAACTATGTGGACTTGCAAGAAAATTGCAAGCAAAGGGTGGATTGCAGCAAAGGTTGACACTTGGCAAGCAAAGAACGCACCTCGCCGCTGAGATATAATTGTCAATTTGTTGACAGCATGTTGATGTGTGGGCGGGGGAGCGCAAGAGCCCTGGAGCACTCACCTCAAGGACACTAACAAGCAGCTTCCCGTGTTTCAAAAGCATGCGGCAACACAAGGGCGGCGTCGATCAGACAGCTATTGTCCCAAACAAAAAGCATGTCGCGCCCAGCCAGCGCCCCTGGGCATTGGGCGCCCGGACCGGTCACAGCTGTCACGGCGCAGCTGATGCATGCACGCCACATTGCAGCCAACAGTCCGGGGCCCTCAACGCGCGTGACAAGCAGTTGTGATTGTTACAGCGACCTGCGATGCCCACAGTCATTTAAGCCATCCTGCTGGCTCACAGGATTGGAATCCAAAATGCTTTTTGCTTTGCGTTTGTTACTAATCATCAGCGCGCTGCAATGGCTGGCGCGCCTGCGGCCAGGTGTCCCGGGTGCCCGACCGGTGCTTGGGGCTGGCCGAATCGGTATCCTGCAGCCAAGCGTGGCTGGCCCCGCCGTCGCACGCCTCACCGTCGACACGGACGGTCGCTTGCTTGACCCAGCCCCGGAAACAGCTCCGCCGGCTGCAACCGCCTGGCGGGATGCCTGTGTGGCGGCCAGCCCGCCTGCGAAGGGCCGGGCGTCTGGGGCCCAGGGCCCTATGCCGAAGCTGCGGCTGTGGGATCCTGAGCCGGACGCCAAGGCGCCCTGAGAGGATGTCTACCCCGTCGGCCCTTGCGCCCTTACGCACTCCGATGTCTCCTTGTGGGGCCACGGCTCAGCCCCGCTCACTCATTTCATCAACAAGTACGCGACGCTGCGATTGAAGCAGCTTGCGGCCGCACAGCAGCTTGGGGACAGGTACTCACCTGCTGAGGCGGTCCGCCCGCCGCTGTGGGGGGCGCCGGCTGACGACGGCCCGCACCCTGCAGCGGTTCAGGAGCGGGCCCGAGAGCAGCTTGGCAGGCTCCGTGACAGCCTGGCTCCACTGCCGCCAGGGGTGGCGGGCCAGGGGGCACCAGGCCCCCCGATGGCGCCCACAACATCTCTGTTTTTTTATACATGTGAACTTACATGACAAATTGAAGACACGCGCAGACGCGACTGCCCAAGCCCGGCCCCGCTGGGGACCGCACACTGGGCGCAAAACACCGCGCGATGCCGTTTGAGAGCGAGCAGTGACCATGGTGATTGCATGGACACGAGCACGGCAGCGGTGACACCCCCTCCGCCCCGACAGCAGGCCGAGCCTAGGAGGGCGACCCACGCACGACATATTCAAGCCCGCCGGGAACGGCGTGCCCGCAAGGTTACGAGGCATGCGCAAACGGTCAGCCGCGCGACTGACACGTGATGAATCTATCAACGCGGGGCCTGCAGCCCTAGCGAGCGCGGCCCAGGGTCCGCCAGCGC
>NW_014011848.1:0-11969 GCF_000611645.1 Monoraphidium neglectum
CACCCACACCCACCACCCGTCCCTGCCCCCCAACCACACGCACCAACCTGCTGCCAGGGGCTCTGTGCCTCCTCTTCTGACAGCTCTATGCTCTGGAGCCACTTCACGCTGCGCGCGCCAACGTATCCTGGTACCACTGCTCGCAGCTGCATCGTGCATGTTGATGAGGTGGCGACGGTGCACAGGGGGGGGTGGGATGGGTCCAGGTACAGGGGTGGGCACAAGTGCAGCAGTGTAATAACCCCACATGAAGGGAATTAATCGGCGGATGGCGAGTGCTTGATAGTGACGAGGGCGAGGCTCCAGAGGGACGGAGGGGCCCCTGGTGAGTCCGTGGCCGGCGCTGGCTGGCCGCGGGCGCTCCCGGGCGGGCGCGCGCTTGGCCTGGTGGCCCCGCCGCAGCGAGATGTGCTTGCTGCCAGCAATGGGCACGCCTTATTAAAATAGGGATGACGTGTGATCACGCATCTGCGATGCACTTGCACGCACGCACGCACGCACGCACATGAGCACACACACGCGGGCGTGCGTTCAATCGACCACACACTTCCGGGCGGGTTGGCGTCAATGAATACCTGCGCGCAAAGTTCATGCGCGCATCACTACACACGCGTGTCACTGATTACACAAGTTCTCACCGGGAACCCGTGGTCTGGCGGCAGGGGCTCCCCGTTCATGTCCCACGCCAGCATCACGCCCCCCTCTGGGTCAAGGGCCTGGGCAGAACCGCGCACAGGCGCGTCAGGAGCGTGGAGCGGCTGAGTCAGACGGACGCAATTGAAGGGACATCGCAGATTCAAGACTTGGGAGCATTTGGCAGCAGTGCTGCAGCGCGCCTGCTGGCAGGTCGCACCCCCAACGCTGGCGCCGCGGGCAGGGCTGCGGTTTGCATGCGGTCAATCTCTCGCAGTAAAGTCATAAACACAATGCAGGGCAAGCTGGCCTTTTGTGTGTGAAGCTAGCGTGGGCAAGTGCAGCGAGCAGCTTTGTTTCAGGGGAGCTGAAGCCCAGCAGCAGAAGGTCTGCAATGACATCATCCTGACATCATCAGCGTCGTTAGCGGCGCAGCGGACGTGCATGCTTTCACACCTTGTGGATGGGGATGGAGATGCTGTAGTGCATTTGGGTCTCGCGGTGCCAGTCCAGGCCCTGCAGGGTTCAGGTTCCAGGGTTCAGGTTTAGGCTTAGGGTTCAGGGTCACCCTCATGCCCTGCAGGGGTCAAGTGGCACAAGCTCACAGCACGCACGCGAAAGGGTTGTTGTTCATAAGCAGCCGGGCATCACGCCGAATCCCTGGCCACTCCAACACCCTCAGAGCCCTGAAAGCATCGGTCCATGTCAGCTCACCTTGAGAACGACGTGGCGCACCACCTCGCGCCCCTCAGCGCCCTGCGCCAGGGCGGCGGCGGCGGACGACAGATCCAGGCCGGCTGCAGCCAGCACATCCCGGAGCGCGACACCGCCCCACAGCGCGTTGCCTATGGCGCCTGCGGGGGGCGCGGCAGTGAGGAGGCTTGCGGGCACGTCCGCGGGGCGGCCCGGCCGCACATACACGGCATTGCCCGATGCGTGCAACGAGGGAGGCGAGGGTGCAAATTCTTTGCAAGACGTGCATGCTGGGGCCTGCAGCGACGGCCACGAAAGGGTTCTGCAGAGATGGCCTCGCTGCTTGCGCTGAAATTGGGTCCGCGGCGGAGGGCTTTGCAGCTAGCTCATTACATACGCACCCTGTTGCGCAGAGAGCAGGCAGAGGTGGGGACTTGCAGGCGCGGCACACATGGCACACGCATCATGCGTGAAAAGCATGTCTGCCGCGCTGTGCCCCTACCGTGGTTCCAGGGGGCGCGCCCCTCCACCAGCTTCACCGCCGCCATCTCGTTCCGGCGGTTTCCGGCGCACTGTGTGTGTTTGTGTGTATGGGAGGGAGAAAGGAGGGGTTGCGCGCCGCGCAAAGTCAACGTGGACGGCAGAGTTGTCGAAGATGAGTGTGTGTGTGGGGGGGGGGGGGTCCTACTGATTGAGGGCGCGGTGGAAGGGGCGCATCGGGAGCTGGGGGGCGGGGGGTGCGCTCGTCGCCCAAAGCGCAGCCAGCGAGCGCACGCCAGCACAGCCCCGCAGCGCCGCCCCTCATCGGCCACGCTGTGAGCGCTGCGCGCGCCGCATGCGGTGCCCCGCGGAGACGCCTACCTGCAGCGAGGCCTGCATGTGCATCGTGGGGCCGTAGCGGCCGGTCTTCAAATCATCGAGTGAGAGCTCCAGCGCCCTCCCACCCAGGCTGGCCCCCGACACCGTCAGCCTGCGGGCATCAACGCGGGGCCTGTCGCACGCAGCCCAGGAGGGGTCCACGCACGTCTGCGCCTGCGCCGCGCCCGCGTCGCGACCGCAACCGACGACCGGGGGGAGCCCCGCACGCACAGCGAGCCGCCCCGCTGCCGCCCCATCAGCCGCGCGCTGGGAGAGATCCAGCCAGGCCCACCTCCCCTTCTGCCCCTGCCCTGACTCTCCAAATACCAATACCCCGGCCCCTGTCGCGCCTGTACTCTTCAGGGTTGTCGCAGCAGGGCACAGGCAGGTGGTTCCTCACGTAAAACAGGCCGGGCGGCGTCAGGAACTCCTGCCAGGGTTCATCGGGATTGGTTAGAGCGAGGGTACAGGTATTAGGGCCACCACCAAGCTGCTGCTCGGGCTCGTTCTGGCTAGGGCGGCTGGGGCTGGCGCCCACAGGGGGTTGGAGTGCCGGGGCGGATTGAGGCTCAAGGTCAAAGTCACGCGGGCGCTGCTGTTGTCGCAGGCTAGAGGGGGAGTGGGGTCGGTGAGTGGCCCCGGAGCATGCTTGCACAGCCTCGCAGGCCGATTGAAGGGCTCTGCAAAGACTCTCGGCCGCCGCACACGCACATTCCAGGCGACAACAGACACAACAGCAACGGACCACACGCCCGCCCCGCCCCGCCCCGCCTGTGCTCCGTTCCACGCGTGCGCCTTGCGCCCTGCCATGGCCCGCACCAAGGCCGCGCAGCGCGCCCGTGGTACATGCAAGCTTCAGCTGTGTGTCCGGATAAAAAGGCGCCTCATGACATATCAAGAAAATAACGGCGGCCGGCGGGGCGCACACCTTGGAGAGGACCGTGTGGGGCGTCTCCGCGTTGAATGGCGCGAAGCAGTGCACCATCATGGCCGCGTCGCGGCGCGGCTGGCCCGTGTACTGGTCTGCAGGCGCGGGGCACCAATGAAGGCGGTGCGGAGGGTGGCCGGGCAAGCGGGGGTTGATGGGTGGGCAATGACAGGGGTCAGGGGGGCGGCTCGAGAGCGCGCGCCAGCCAGCACCCAAAAAGACGTGCACCCACGCCGGGCCCCGTTCGCAGCCGGCGCCGGCCCTGCAATGCGTCGCGCCTGAGCGGCCCTCGAGCGGCTGGCCTGCCCGCACGACTGGGCGCGGTACGGCGGGGCCCCTCAAGCCCACCAGCCCCTTTGTGGGTGTCACCCCTGACCTGGGTCTGTCTGGGCGCAAACAGCCCCCACCTTCGCAGCAGGCAAATCGCAGCACAACTGCAAACCCTATAACCCAGGCAGAAAGCAATCGCCTGGGGCACCACCAACATCAGCTGCCGGCCGCGCAGCCCACCAGGGGTCATGCTGGGTTCCAGGTTTTTGGGGTCAGCGGGGCCCAGCACCGCGCCGCTGCGGTCCTGCTTACCCAGGCCCAGCTCCCCCGGCTGCGAAGGGCGCGTCAGCAGGCCTGCGGGCCCGGGGTCAATGGTTCCAGTCGGAGGGGAAAGGGTGGGGAGAGGAGAGGGGGGTAGCTTAGGGGGGAGCGGCAGGGCACGGGCTGCATGTGTTCTGTCCGCGGCGGCTATGCGACCAGACAGAGTTCAGTGCCGAACGCCAGTCAACGCACATGTCAGTCCCCGCACAGCCAAAGATGACCCGCGCGTTTGGCCTGAATGACTACGCCCTCCTCTACCGCAAAAAAGCGGAGATGCCTCTGCAGCAAAATGGGACACCTCCCTTGCTGCACCCCGCGTTCAGACCTCAAAACCACATGTGCTTTGCATAACATGAGCCCCAACCATCGCACATCACCGCCGCCCACGCACCCGGCGCCTTGCGCGCGCCAGTCGCCTCCACGATGCCGCCGCAGCAGCCCGTCAGGGAGCCCGGCGGCAGCCAGACGGCCCTCGCGGGGTCCGCGCGCTGGGTGGCGCTGGGGGAGGGGCCAGGGTCCACCCCCAGGTCAAATGCCTGCGGGGGGGAGGACATAGGGGAGGATTCAGACAGGGGTCATGAGTCGGAGTTTGCGAGACGACTGCAGGGTTTTAGAGATGATTTTGAAGAGGAGGATGATGGATGCAGGGCTGGGGCTTCTCATGTGATGAGTTTTTTTTCGAAAAGAAGGGTCAAGTCCAGGAGGGTGCCACGAGGGAGGCAGGGCCGAGCAAAGAAGAGAGCATGCATGAGAGGATATGGGGTCTTGTGTGCACGTGGATGTGAACGTGTGTGCGTGTGCGTGTGCGTGTGTGTGTGCGTGTGTGTGTGTGTGTGTGTGCGCGCGCGCACAAGGGGGGGTGTCAAATGATGTTGAGGCCACAATGCAGCCCTCTTGGGCAGCCGTATTGTACTGCTAGACACGGTTCAAAGTTCAGAACAGTCACACACCAAGGCTTGAATGAGCTCAGGTGAGCGGAGCAGCAGCGGCGCCCCTTTACCGAAGCCCGCGGTGCCCGCACGCCCGTGTGCCCGCGCCCCCACGCGTCGGCGCATCGAAACACCTGACGCAGCTGCCTGCGGGCGCGCGCAGCCGGCAGGGCGCAAGCTAAGTGCACAGGCGCGGCCGGGGCGCCCCACCTCGAGAGCGTCGCCTGTCGTCGCCACGTCAGCGCCCCCGCCGAGGGTTAGGCCGTTACCGCAGGAAACGGGGTGCGCAGCGTAGCACGCGGCGACCATCGGCGGCGGCGGCGCCAGCGGGTATGGCGACGGCTGCCCGCGCCCGTCCTCGGCCGCCCGCACGGCGGCGGCGTCCCCGACTGGGATGCCGTCGCGCTCGCGGGTCAGCTGCAGCCACGCGGCCGGGCGCGGGGCTGCGGCGCCGCCGGCGCTGGCGGCGTCGGGGGCGCGGGGCGCGCCGCCCGGGAATTGCAGGATCACCTGCGGCGGTTGACGGCGGTTATGGAAGGAGGCATTTGGACGGCTCTCTGGCGCCACTTGCGTGCAGCAGGGTGGCCCACAGCCACCAGCGTGCACATCCATGCGCGCAGTCCGAGGCGGATGACTAATGGCGTCACTCGCGCAGCTGACCGAACCGAAGCCCTCGAGACTCGTCTGCGCTGACACCCCTTGTTATGCACCGCCTCGTGGCCCGAAAACCCCGAACACTCAGATCCTGAAGTCTCGCCCCTAAACCCTGAATATGGAACCCCCCCTCTCTTGTTTGACAAAGCCCCACCTCGTGAGCCTGGCCAGCCGCCAGGTCCTGGCGCCAGGGCAGCAGCGCCAGCTCAGCCACCGCGCCGGCCAGTGCCGGCGAGCTGCTCAGACGGGCGGCAAGTTTGGTGCGTTTAAATGGGTTCGGGTGAGTCGGGGGTTCAGGGTGATCAAGCAGCATCCAAACTCTATCACACCACATAAAATGATTCAAGATCAAATCAAAACATTGTAAAGTTGAGGGAGCTCGAGTCAACACAGAGCCCCACCCACAAGCCACTCCGCGGCACGCGGCCGATGAGCGCGCTGGCCACGGCCCGCGCTCAGCGCCGGCCGCAGTCGTAGCGCGACCCCAAGCCGTGCAGCCAGCCGGAGCGCAATGTGGGCTCGCTTGCACACGTGCGTGCGTGCATGTGTGCGGGGCTGTCGTCCGTGCACGCACGGGGCGCCGCCGGCTCACCCGCCGCTCGTGGGGGCTCCTGCGGGCAGCAGAATCGAGAGCACCGTGGCGCTTGTCCCGGCGGCCTTCAAAAATGGAGAACAGGAGGGGGCCAGCGAGGTCAGGTGAGGGGAGGGGCGGGAATGAATGGTTTTGGCAAGCCAACAAACGGATGAGCACTCCCAGCGCAGTGGCAGGCAGGTGGACGCGACGCGCCCATCGCCCGGTGAATGCCCCAGTGCCGTGGCTGTCACACACATGAATGTAAGATATGCGTTGCCCCCAACCAAAAACGACCTTCTGCAACCATCCAGAGGTCGATGCCCAGTACGCCCTCAAAAAAAAGCCCTAATGAATCCCAAACCTAGGCCCTGACCCCAGCCCTGGACCTGTCCGCCCTCGCCCCCGCCAGCGGCCGTCGTTTGCAAGCGGTTCGCCGCACCTTTGCCAGCTGGCGGCCCCAGGCCCTGGCATCGCGGCTGTGCTCGCCGGATGAGTCCGCGGCCAGCACGCTGATCACGAACCGCCGGTAGCTCCTGCGAGGCCGCAGGGGCAGCGGTTGGGGATGGGCGGTTGGCGGGCGCCACACAGTTGCAAGCATGGCAGCGAGCCCACTCTCAATGCCCCAGAGCATAGTATGCAGACAAGGGGTGATCAAAGCTGCGCCTAGCAAAGCTCATTTCACAGCAATAGACCGACATCCCACCGGCCCAACATCGCGACGGGGCCGCACATTTTCGCGCAATCACAGCCCCCTCCGACCGCACGCCCCCCTGCCCTGCAAATGGCGAGCCACCCTAACCTTAAACCCTGCCCCCCTAAACCCTTCAAACGGTGGGCCCACGCACGCCTCTGGCTCTGCCTGCGACAGCGCCTTGCCGGCGGTGCGATCGTCCGGGTCTGGCAGTAGCTCCCCCACAGCGCGGCGCAGGAAGAGGGCCTGGTCGGGCGCCGACGCGGGCGGCGCGGCAGCGCCGCCGCCGGCAGCACTGGGCAGGACGCGATGAAGCAGGCCCGCGGCGCCCCCGCGATTGCCGGCTGCCAAGGGCGGGCAATTGGGGACGCAGCGCATGCGGTGTGTCAAGCCTCTGGGTGCTTGAGGGGCGCGGGCGGAGGGGGGGCGCGCGTCGCTGGGAGCCCAGAGCCCGCGGCGCACGCAAAGTTTGGGCATCCGGAGCGCGCCGCGCCGCGGCGCGAGCGAGCATGCGGCTCGTGCTGCTGCTCGTGCACCGCCCGCAGCAAATTGCACGCTCAAGGCCTCAGCTTCGCCCCCGCCCCTTGGGGGCCGGCGTGCGGGTGGTTCGGGCGCGGCGGAAACGCCTGTGAGAGGGCCCGCCGTCGTCCCGGCTGGCTGGCGGGCCTGCCCGCCTGCCCTGCGTGCGTGCCCACCTGGTGGCAGCGAAATGATGATGTCCACAGCCCCCTGGCGGCTGAGGGCAGTCCTCGCGATCCGGTGGACGGCCTGCAAGGCGGGGGTGGTGGGCGTGTGACACGACAGCACGCGGCGTCGGGGGGCAGGGCCAGGGAAGCCCGGGCTGAATGCGCCCGCAGGGCTGGTGCATGCTGCCGGTTTGGAGGGGAAGTTAGGGGGAGGGGCGATGACGGCAGCACCGAGGACGCGTCGCCGCGCGTTCGCCTGTTGTGTGGGGCCGGCGGCGGCGCAGGCTGGGCGTGCACGCAGCGGCCGCGGTTGGAGGGGGGCTGGAGCGTCCCCCTGCCCGCTGCCCCTGTCATTTGCCCTCACAATCCCTCTCTTCGAGACAAACCCGATGAAGCGAGCTTTTGACCATCACTCATCGGCCACAGCAAGGCCACAGGCCACACGCCACAAAACATAGTTCCATCAAAAGCCAAGCCTCACCTCCTCTGCATCAAGCGGCCCCTCCATCGGATGAATGTCGACGGCCGGCGCCCCCACACACGCGCACTGGCGCCCCAAGGCCTCCATCCCGTCGCGCTCCTGGCCGTGGCCCACCTGGCAGGGCGGGTGGGGAGAAGGGGGAGGGGCCTCTGGTTGAGCGGGTGCAGCAAAAAGAGGTGGAGGGAGCCGGTCGGCCAGTGCTGCTGCTGCCGCTGCCGCTGCTGCTGCTGCCGCTGCTGCTGCTGCTGCTGCTGCCGCTTCCGCTGCCGCTGGTTCAATTTTTTAAGCTGGGGCATGCTTCGCCGTGCTGTCGAGGCTTTCTGACGAAGCACCTACAGCAACGGCCGCTGGGATCTCCTGACACAGGCTTTGACCCTGGCCCACGCGTCGCTGCTGCACTGGAGCAAGACGCTGCGTGCAGTGGCGCGCAGTGTCTGTGGCAGCTAGTAGACCCGCAGGCAGAGGGTTCAGCCGGTCGTGCCGGCCGCCGTCTCCTAATCCCAAGTGGCGGGTGACGCCCAAAACCCCGGCCCCCGCACCATTACGATGCGCGCGCTCTCGGCCGCAAACGCCAGCGCGACGGCGCGGCCCAGGTCGCTGGGAGGGGGATGGTGTGATATGTTGGGATTTTAACGGGGAGCGGTCGCTTGCGATGAAGAGGCAGTGCAGCAGGGGCGCCTGGTGATGGACGGGTGACGTCACCGCCCCAGGCGGGGTGTCGACCCCAGGGCAGCTGCGAGGCGAGGCGGGAGCGCACCTGAGAGGCTCTGTGATCAGGGCGACCAGGGGCAGACGCCGCTGCTCGGGCAGCGGTGCGGCGTGCGGCATGGCTAAGATTGAGTTGATTGGGGTCGGGCCGAGATCAAAGGAGGGGGTTCCAACTTATTTCGGGGACTCGAGACTCTGGTGGCTCGCAACGACCATGCCCCGATTGTGCGATCGACAGGTGAATCCGTACGACTTGCAAGCAATCCTCGACGCTGTTGGCAGGCCACACAGTCTGCCGAAAAGAATCTCTGGGTCACTCCACACTCAGCAGGTCATGCTGAGTGGGTCAGCGAAATGCCCAAAGCTCAGCCATATTGGTCTCGAAGTTGCCTAATCGGCCCTGTTTACACCTCACCGTTGTGGACATTTCTGTGCTCTATCACCAACACAGCACACGATCGGTGGTGCGACCTGCCCGTCAGGTTCAGGCGGCAGGCAGTCAAATGACTGATTTGCTACCTGAGTTTGCGAGCTTAGTTGGGTCAGGGTGCGGCATTTCGAGCATCAGTGTCGGTCGACAGGTATATATGATTCTGCGCCACTCAGCGGTTTGCGCAATGTGCCAAAGTGCGAGTTGACATGACCGCGGGCGCTGACGACATGCCACCGGGCCCGCGAGAGTGGGCCCCCGCTCCCTCCCTCAAATCTATCGTCAGAACCCTAGACACCACCAACCCCCGCAGCCCACACCTGGTGCGTCCTGACCTGGTTGGTGGGGCGCACGCCCGTCTCGGCAGGCTGCCCGTGTTTACGGGTCAGGCGCAGCTGCCGCCGGGCATCCATCCGGCAGGAACCTGGCCAGCGTTGCACACACGATTCAGCCGTGCCCATGAGCACAAGCGCAAGGGCGAATCTGCTGCAGGGAGGGCAGCGGCCGACGGCAATAAGGAACGGGCGAGGCTTGCAGCAGAGCAGCAGAGCAGTCAGCAAGCCAGGCCCGCTGGTGGGCCGCAGCTGTGACCGACGACACGACGCGGCGGCGGCGTCCTGACGCTGCGTACAATCCGTCCAAATGTTGTGGGGCAACGAAGAGCAGGATGTTTTTTTATGTCACCTAAGATCCGGCCCTCCTTTTGTTTCGCAATAGCGGCGGAAGATGGCTGGGGCGGGGTGAGCGGCAACATTGTACTTGTCATGTCGTACCAGCGCCACTACCATCACAGAGGGTTTGCTGGCCTGCAGGTGCGTCCGGCCCATCGCCGGCACCCTGAGTTCCGCCGATGCCTCGAAGGCTGTCATACGCAGCCCGTTCCCGCAGCGCGCGCCGCCCTACCTGACGTGCACATGCTGCTCGGGCCATGGTAAGCAGCAGGTCCCGCCCTTGGGGCGGCAGCAGCACGCCAGAGGAGAGCAACGGGCCGTGTATGATACGTGCAGCCCTTCTTGGTGGCAGCTCGAGACTCTGGGCAAGTAGTTACCTGGTGAATCATTGCCCGCGGCGCGTGCTGTCCACGCATGGTTTGCGGACGCGCGATTTGTACCGTATGCCCTCGTTTTGCATGCAGTGTTGGATTGCCGCTTGAGATTTTGGAGGCCTCTTGACCAGGGGCTTCCGAGCCCTGCCATAGTCTTACGCCATGATCACCAGGCTGCTGCTGCAGCATGCGGCAACAAGCGGGGCACATTCGCTGCAGATTGATCAATTGAGTGCGTCAAGTTGATGGCGGCGTTGCACCGCGCGCCGGCGCAGCAGCGGTTGTCTGGCGCCCTAATAAGAATTTGCTTACAAAACTTCTTGCTGATGCTTCCATGTTGATCCAGTTTCAAACGCACCGTCGCTCTCACCGGGTGACATGTCGACCATTACCGGTATTCTGACAAGCTTCCACACTTAAGCTAGGCCCATGTCACAATCCGCGTGACATTTCATGCACATATACTTACGAAATCTGTCGAGTTTACTAGATCGTGTTCAAAATATCACCATCTATAGCAAAAGTCGTTATAAACCGCTTTGAAGCGGTGCTTGGAGGTGTTATAATCATGCGAATATACCCCAGCCCTTACGCTGGCAGCGGCACGGGCGGCGGCTGCATCGACCTGACTGCTGCAGACACAGTGCCCACGCAGCTCGCAGGTGGGCGGGATAGAGAACAGGCCCTCGGCCTGGCCACAGAGCCTCATGCACTCAGCCTGCAGATACGATTCAGCTGAGCGGTCCTGAAGCAGGGAGCAGGCACCGGACAAAGGCCTGCCTGACTGCACCGCCACATCCTGAGCATCGCCGCTTCACGGTGAAGGGCGGCAAAGGCGGCGCGCTGCACCCAACACATGCACCCTTGCCCGCGCGCATCCTTGGATCAACGGTAGCATTGTATGAGAACGAGGCCGGGGGATTCTGGGACCACTTCTACCGCCGCAATGGCGACAAATTCTTCAAAAACAGGTGCGCGCAGCAAGCCACCAGCTTTCGCATATGGAGCCGCTGGTTGTGGCACCCACCAGCTGCCCATACGCAACGATCAGTGACGCGATGGTCCGCAAAGGCAGGAAGCACTGGCAGCCTGCGCTTGGGAGGCTGAAGGGACGCTGCCCGCAGGCGCGCGCCGCCAGCGGCGGCGGCGTTAATCAACCAATGGCCCCGGCAGCGTGTCCCGGTCATCTCTTGAAAGGCTGGCCCCCGGATCCCGACTGATACAAGCAAGCGCCGTTCGTGCAATTAACCTGCAAACGCAGGCACTATCTGGATAAGGAGTGGCCGATGCTGCTGGAGGGACCCCTGTTGGTGTTTGAGGTGCGCAGGGCCACAGCTGGGGGCGTCTGCGGGCGCAGTGCGCACAGCACAGAGCCGAGGCCGGGGGCGACAGGGGCAGTGATAGGTGCGCAGGCGCGTGCATAGCCCCGCGGAACGGCCCGATTTGCGCAAGGGGCAGCGAAGTACTGTGCGCGAGTGCGTCAAGTGCTGTTGGAGGTCGGGGATTGCGGTGCCTCAAACCAGCTGGTCAAGCGTCGCCGCTGCCTGGAACCCGCATCCCAAAGCAGTCTCTGTATCGCCGCCGTGGGACCGCCCCCCACATGACGCTCCCTCACACTCGTCTGCCCGTCACACGCGCATGTGGCCCCTCGCAACCACCACCCCCAAACACGCTCCAGGTTGGCTGCGGCGTCGGCAACACTGTGTTCCCTCTGCTGGAGGCTAACCCCCAAATCACAGTCTACGCGTGCGACTTCTCGCCGCGGGCGGTGCAGGTGCGGCGTGCCAGTCTGTTGGGTGAACAGCCGAGTGTCGGAGAGGTGCAATATGCGGAGCGCCCGGGCGGCCGGCTGGCCGGCGTTGCAGCGCACGGGGGCTGCTCGTCCTGCACAAGTCGTGGCTGGGCGGCTGCGCCCTGCTAAGTCTTCGCCCTGCAACCGGCCTAACCGCTCCCCATCTCACCTGCGTCCCCCCCCTCGAACGCCTGTATGCCTGACCCTTCCCAGCCTACCGCCAGCCGTGAGCCCTCCCCTGGCAATCCAAACCCTTGTACCAACAAGCTGAAGCGC
>NW_014011847.1:0-9692 GCF_000611645.1 Monoraphidium neglectum
GACGTGCCCGACGCGGCCGCAGCGGCCCCTGCCGCCCCGTCGGCTCCGGCGGCGCCGCAGCGCGTCACGGCGCTGCAGGACCCCCTGCTGTCGGCGGCCGCCTACCGCCCCGGCCTCCGCGCAGACCTCTCGCGCATGCTGTCGACGCTGCAGGTCGCGCGCGGCTTCATGGCGCGCGGCAACCCAGAGGGCGCCTTCAAGGCCGCCGCGCAGGCCGGCGACCCCGCCGCCGCCGCGATGCTGCTCGAGGCGCTGCAGGGCCGGAAGGACTGCTTCGAGCTCGCGGCGGCCGAGGCGCTCGCGCGGGCGCTGGAGGTCTGCCTGTCCGGCGGCCCCGACCACGAGCACGCCGCCAGCGTCGCGCTCGGCGCGCTGAGCCTCGCGCTGCGCGGTCCCGGGCAGGTGATCCGCGAGACGCTCGCGGCCAGCACGGTCGGGGTGGACCTCAGCTTCGAGGCGCGGCGCGACAAGTGCCTGCTGGCGAAGCTCGCGCTGCAGGGGTTGGGGTTGAAGCTCGGGGTGCTGGCGCGCGGCGCGGGGCCGCTGGCGGCGCGTGCGCAGCAGGTCGCGGCGGAGCTGCGGGCGCTGGACTGACGCGGCGGCGGCCACGGGCGATAGCGGTAGCGACGGGGGCGGCGGCCGAGGCAGTGGGTTGGGAGAATTCCCATGTGCTGCCTGCTGCTGTGATCGGGCACTGCCGCGTGCGTGAGGGTGAGCCGCCTGCCCATGTTACAGGTGTAGGGAGCGGTTTTGGTGGGTGACGGTGGCGCCTCTTGGCTCTGCAGCTTCCCTGAGCTCTGGCGTGGCTGAGGCGTTGCTTTGGAGCCCCTGGCCTCGCCCAGTTGGCGCTGCACCCTCAGCTAGCTCGTGGCTGGCAGGCGTAACCCCGCCAGCACTGTGGCAGTTTTGCGATGGTCCCTGGTGGCGCTGTAGGGTGCCCAAAGGGTTGTTTTGGAATACCAGCTCTGTAATCCTCGTCAATGCACACATCATTTAGGGGTCGTGCACCTGCCTTGCTTTGTGGGTGCAGGCGCTCCTCTGGTAGCTGTGCGTTTCCAAGCTGCTCGGTTTGACAGCTGCTTGAGCTGCATCACAGCCTTGTGCCTCGTGCGATCTGAGAGAGCCCTGCATGAGCAGCTGCCCAGCTTTCCAGCACAGGCGATCCAATTCAGTGTACCACCAGCGTTCCATGAAGGTGGTCCCTGTGCGGGAGGGCGCCGCCAAGCACCCTTGCAATCGAATGTGATCGTTTTGGCTGATGTCGTGCACATGTCACTGTCCTTGACTGCACTGTCAAGGAAGGGGGCGCGCAGGACGCGCTGGCTTGTCAGTCGGCGGGCGACTCCTATCTGTCCCCTAAAGGAATGCATGCGTTAGACGCATGTTGTCCCCAAGAGGCGTGTGCTCGCTGGCTCACCAGGCAGGTGACGTGACCGCTGACCAGGGGGCAGTGCCGCAATCGCCTTCAAGCAGAGATGAGGCTGTCAAACGCAATCATGGATGTTACTTGTATCAGCAATACGTGACGTTCTCTCGTCGCGCCTGCGTGGATTGCGACACTGCCTATTGTTGCTCGTGGAGCCAACAACAATGACGCAAATAGGTCCTGTGCATAAGGAGCAGCAGGATTGGAGCTTGAGTCACCGGAATCACCAGCCTGTTGACCTCACGGCAGCGCTGCAACCGGCACTGCATCACTCGGCTCCCCCGCTGCACCGCCGCCTGCTGCGCGCTTTGGGGGGCCTTGCCAGGCGCGAGCAGCTGGACGAACGGGAGCATGGGCGCGCAGCAGGCGGTGACAGCAGACAGCAGCAGCACGAGCCGCGGCTGCGCGAGCGAGCGGGCGGAGCGACGGAAGGCGGCAGCGACATGCTTACATGTGTGCTCGGCTCTACGCCGCAACTTGCATCAACCGAGGTTTTGGATACGAACCGTCGCCACCTCCCCGAGCAGCTGGCACAGCAGCAGCAGCAGCAGCAGCACCAGCACCAGCAGCAGCAACAGCAGCAGCACCAGCACCCGCTGCGGCGGGCGCTGCGATGGGCCCTGCGAGGACTGAGGGCGGCGGCGCGCAGAGCGAGGCCACAGGGCTGTGGCCCGAACGACGCCGTGTTTGGCGAGCGCGTGGCGAACGTGATTACGTCCATACCATTTGTCATCCTGGGCTCAGGCATATTCAGGTGGGCTTGGTGACTTTTCTGAGTCAGCATTCCATACTCAATGCAGTGTGTACTCGAGGCAGTGGGTTTCCCATGCAATACGTCCTATCGATGCATGGCTGTGTAATACGCGAGCGAGCAACCCCATGTGCTCGGCTGCTGTCAAGGCCACTGCACTTGCAGGTGGCACACTCGACAGCGGCACGCTCGACAGCGTAAGAGAGTGCCGCCGGCCCCCTCCCTTGTCCCCCTCAACCCTTGTCCCCCTCAACTCGTCCCGCAGGAGCGGCGGCGCCGCGTGCCGCCACTTTGGCGCAAGCTTCGTCAGCTGCGGCGTCATCGCGGCGCTGTACCACGGCTGCCCGCCCGGCGCCGCGCGGCGGCTGCTGCGCAAGCTTGACTACTGGAGCATCTGCTACACCAGCAGCGTCCTGCGCGGCGCGGTCGGCGCCCGCGCGCCCCGCGCGCTCGGCGCCGCGGCCGCGCTCGCGACGCCGCTCAAGCCGATCCTCGTGATCGGCTGCAACCTGCTGGCCATCGAGGCCCGCTTCGTCGCGGCGGCGGTGCGGCACGCGGCGCTGCGCGGCGCGCTGTGCCGACACGCGGCGGCGGCCGCGGCGGGGGTCGCGGCGTTCTTGATGGACGACATTCTGGTTCTGGAGAAGGGCTTTGCACCCGTGTTTCACCCAGCATGGGTGAGCAGGCAGAAGCGCGGGTATGGGCGCGCTGTGGGGCTTGTCACGCTGGGGCGCAGAGCGCCTGCGCGCGCTGCCTAGGGCCAGGGGTTTGCGGTTCTCTGTCAATTGCTGCCGTGAACTTGCACGCCTGCCGCCCCCAGGGTTCGCCACCCTTGCCACCGCGAACGCCGTCTCGTCGCCTGACAAGCCGCACTTGCGTTCATGCCGCGCGCCCCTGCCTCACACTCCTTCAACAGCACGTGCTGTCGTCTGTAAGCCTAGCGCTGTTGTCGCCGCTGCTGGTGCACTGCGAGGGCCCGCCGCTGCTGGAAGGGGCGCAGGCGCTGATCAGTGGCGCCCCATAGCACGGCGACCAACTGGGCCGGCCGGGGCCGGCCGAGCACCAGGGCTTGTGCACTGGTGGCTGTTTGTGCTGCCACTCACGCCTGACGCGGCTGGGTTGCCATAGGTTTGACTGCTTCCCGCTTCCCAAATGTTTATGTTGACCAGCATCCCATGGGTTTGTCTGATGCTGGTCATCTGCACACCATTTTGCTTGCGTCAAGGTCAACTCCCACCACAGCGCCCAGTCCAAGATTATGAGCTGTCTGTGCAGTGTTGTATCAGCAGCCCCGCTTCGTGCGCTGCAGGCTGCGTCAGTGACGGGGGGCCTTGCCAGATTAGTTTTTTTACAACAACGCGCGGTGGCCTCTGGATGCATCATGTGTTTCCCTTATGCTGTTTGTGCCGTCGGTTGTGCTGGGGGCCTGGGCCGGGCTGCCTGTGCACCGGCCGAGAACGCTGCCTACGACCACGGCGGGAGGCGAACGTGCAATGGGTTGTGGTTTCTGCGGAGCGCAAGGCCCAATTTTGGCTCCCTCAACTCGGGCCGAGATTGCATGACAGCAATTTTGGAGCGATGCCAGTTGCACCTGAGGCCTGTCTCAAGAGAGCAGTCCAACAACCAGGCAGCAAGCGCAGTCAAGCCCTGCTGTACAATCTTCATACTGGCTTCGAGTATCCTCCTGTATTGGTGCTGGACCAGCGCTGCGCTCTGCTTGTAATGATTAGGTTTCAGGGGACACAACGTCAAGGTGGGCAACGCGGACCCTACGGCAAGTCCCACGCATGTGGGATTTGGCAGTCTACACCTCGTGAGCAGCCAGGGCTACAGAGAACGGGCGGGATTTTGAAGCCGTTGCAAAATTTGTGAACAGAATGCCCAGCCCGTCACTCCTGGCTAGCCCTGTTCTGGCTTTGTGGTATCTGAACTTTGACCACAACGCTGACCGGCAGCCCGCTGGTTTGTACAAGGTACAGTACCCTGATTGCAATAACGGCAGCTCTCTCTGCATGCACCCGTGCTCGCGACGCGCTCACCTGTCAGCTGCTAAATGCCTGAGGCCCACATTCGGCGCGAAGTGGTCCCAGTGACACCGAAGTGCAAGTGACCCGTGCGGCACTGACAAACGCAACGTGAAGCCTTGCGCGTCCCGTGGCTCACTATATGAGCGCGTGCCATATCTACTTACCTAACCAACTGCTACACTGCGCTGTACGCGACGTGTGGATCGATTGCATCGTTGAACACGACCATGGATGGGCTAAGGCACGCCGTGCACACGGCTTACGTCAAGGTGGCTGAGGCGACACTTGCACCCCTAAGCCAGTCCAAATTCGAAGAGAAGCGGGTGAGATCGAGTACCGAACCACCCCGTGCGCCCTCATTGCATGTGAGGCGGGCAGGCAATCAATCTGAAAGAAATCCTTTGTAGGTACTGACGCCTCAGGAGTTCGTCGCGGCGGGGGACTACCTCGTGCGCGCGTGCCCGACCTGGTCGTGGTGCGCCACTTGCTGCGTCCCTGCATGCATGCTGGGAGAAAGATGTTGCGAGCACTATCGCTGCGCAGTGAATCTGCCGCTAGCTAAGTATACCACCACCGGACCAGAGCGGCAGAACGGGTGCTCGGAGGTGATGCCCCGGTCAACGCATGCGCAAGTAGGCTGCAACACTGACAGCACGCCACTGCAACCGCGAGCAGCGCTGTCATTAAAACGTACCGCGCCGCTGCTGTGCGCTCCAGGGAGAGTGGCGACCCCGGCAAGGCGCGTCCCTACTTTCCGAAAGACAAGCAGTTCCTTATCACACGCAACGGTGAGCGGCGGCAGCGGCGGCGGCGGTGGCAGTGCAGTCGAAGCTGACGCGCCGCGCCGGCTTCGACAGCAGCAGCGTGGCGGCGGCGGTAGTGGCGGCGGCGGGGCGCAGCTGGCGGCACTGGCGCCAGTCAGCAGGGGTCTGTACACGGCTGCCTGGCGCTGCGGCCGGCCGGCGCGCTGCTGTCCCTCACTTCTTGCTGCGTGCCGCCCTCGCATGTCAAGCAGGCCCCGCAGTATCAACAACACCAGCTGGAGCGACTATGGAATGCAAACAACCTGCAATCCCCTGCCGTTCCCTGCGCCCCCGCCTCCCCCGCCCCCAGTCCCCTGCCTCAGCCGCGCGGCCGACTTGGAAAGATACGACCCCCAGAGCGAGTTCGCCCTCGCCGGCGACGAGGACGGGTGGACCGCCACACACAGGGACCCGGGGACGGACGCGGCGGCTGCCGGCGGCGGCGGCGGCGACGACGAGGGTATACCCTCGTTGGACGAGGATGCTGAGGCAGCGGCGCCGGCGGCCGCGGCGGGTAAGGCGGGGGCGGGCACGCGTGTACTGGCAGGGGCGCGAGCCGCGGCGGCTCCACCTTGTTGTGGGGGGACAGCGTTCAAGGCATGCTCTTGCCCGCGGGGCGCAGCTTGACTCAGGGACGCCTTGGCAGCGGGTGGGCGCCTTGTGCAGAGGGGCGCACAGATGCGCTTTGGTTTAGCTCCCATCATGCACATTGCGTCGATGCGCCCCTCGCTGCCCCGCTTATCCCTTGACACCCTCGTCGTCATTCGCAGGCGGCGGTGACGACGACGGCATCCCCGACATTGAGGACCTCGACCTGGAGGACGGGGATGAGGTGGGCGACTGACCTGATCTGATCTGATCTGATGTGATCTGGCTGATGAACTGACGCAGAGCAGCAGGGATCGCGGCTGTTTGGTTGCGTGCTGGAGTGGACAGCGTCACGGCAGTAATCCCCTCAAAAAGGTGTACTTGGTTGTGCTGACATCAGCACACCTCCCACCCTCCCACCCTATGAAAGGCCGCGGTGCCGTCGCGCCCGGCGACGGCGGCGGCGCCCGGCGGCGCGGAGGCCGCGGCCAGCGGCAGCGGGCGGGGCGCGGCGGGCGAGGGCTCGGCCATCAGGCGGACGCGGACGTACGATTTGTACATCACATATGACCAGGCGCGCGCTTGGACTGTACCGCTGTGCAAGCAAGCTGGGCCGCCTCTGCAGCCGCTGCCGCCGCTGCTGTTGGCCGCCAAACGAGGAACGACCTGTCCCCTTTCTGCCGGTCGTGTCTCCTCTCAGCCCGCTTGTTAGCGCATGCCATGTGCCAAGTATTCCCAGCGTGGCGACACGAAAAAAAAACTGCTGACGACCCCCGGTACCCCCCCCCCCTTGCCCTCGCCCCACCCCTTGAAACGGCGCGCCCCACAGTATTACCAGGTGCCGCGGTTCTGGCTTGTGGGGTACGACGAGGCGAGGCAGCCGCTGAAGCCAGAGCAGGTGGCCGTGTTGGGCGCCAGCGGGGGCGGTCGTGTGCATGGGGCCAGGGCGTGGCGTTGTGCTCAGGGGTCCTGCGGGGTGGGATGGCTGTTTGTGTTCTCAGCTATCCTCCTGCAGGGCTGGAGTTTGGGGCGGAGGGCCACGCGTCCATGGGTGTGCCTCTCGAGCCGCCCCCCAGCGCGCCTGGCGCGGCCCATGCTACCTCCTGCCTCTCCCCCATCCACATGATCCACTAGGCTCCACCTCAGCCCTTTCGCCTGCCCCCCCTCCATTCCCGCACACCCCCCTCCATCCCCGTATGCAAACCCCCCCACCAACCCCCTCAGCCTCTCTAAGCCCCCCCTTTATCCCATCAACCCCAACCCCCAAAGGTCCTTGATGACGTCAGCGAAGACCACGCCAAGAAGACCGTGACGCTGGACCCCCACCCCCACCTGTCCGTCAGCGCCGCCTCCATCCACCCCTGCCGCCACGCGGAAGTCATGAAGAAGCTGGCGGACAACCTGGTGGAGGCGGGCAGGGAATTCAGGGCCGACCAGTGAGCAGCGGTGCAGGCGGTTGCGAGCTTGCGTGCGTGTGCGTAATTGTGTGTCCATGTGTGTGTGTGTATGTGTATGTGTTTGTGTGCGCGCATGTGCATGAGCTTGTGCACGTGCATGTGTGTGCGCTTGGTGATTTTGTTTGGTGAGGGTCCTGGAACACATGAGGCGTTGCAGCATGGGCAGGTAAGTGCGGGGATATGAGAAGTGCGTGCGGCTTGTTGGTTGGTTGGGCCTTTATGCGTTGGTGTTGCGCGCTTTTGCAGGACGCGAGCAAATGTGCGTGTGCAAGTATCATGTGTGTTTGAAAATGTTGCTCCGCAGGCTGGACGTTTCAATAGGGCACCTCACATTGCAGGTGTTGTGGATGCCAAGCGACATTGGCCGCGCCGCAATACCCCATTCCCTTTGCTTGAGAGCAGGAAGCCCTGCACGCACTCTGCCCCACTCCCTCCACCTGCCACCTCGACCGCCCTCAATGCAGGTATCTGGTGCTCTTCCTGAAATTCATAGCATCAGTCGTGCCTACCATACAGTACGACTACACCATGAGCGTCGGCGGCGAGTGACACCAGGGGACACGTTGTGAGGCATTGCGACTCGTCACGAGCGCACGCGCCCACCGTGCACCCACGGTTGGCACCTCCGCCGAGAGTTGGCACCTCTGCGCAACTCCATGCCGCCCGCGTGTTGTCCCCCTCGACCTGACGGGCAGCCCACTGGCCAGTGGTCAACCATCATTGCATTTCCAGTGCAGGTCTCCTGCGCCCCCTGGCCGCACGTATGCTGCTGCTGGCCGTCATGACTCAAATTGAGGCCACTGATTGCTGCTCCAGCAAGGGGCGGCAGCGCAAGGCCTCTGCTTCGTGTTTATCTTTGGGTAAAAGCAAAAACACCCTGCACAGTCCTGGCCTTGAAGCTGGCCGCGTCACCTAAACAGAAAGCTGGGCTCGACTGGCGGCAGGGGAAGGGCGCTGAGGTGTGTTGGGCCGCAGCTGCAGGGCTGCCGATGCTTGCGGGCCGCCGCGGGAGCCGTACTGTCATGCATGTGGCTGCGTAAGAGTGCAGGGGCCACTGATAGCGATTTCCGCATGGCAAGCCCAACAGAAACCTCCCACTTTCATACTCGGGCGTACGTGTGTGCGGCTCGCCTGCTGTGGGTGTCAGCAGGTGCACTGGTGCCCTTGCCTACCCCCTCGCTCCTACGTCCGATATGCAAAGTGCTCAGTGGTGTATCCGATGAGTCATGAGTTTCTGAGGCCATCCTAGAATGTATCCCGTATTTTTCACATTCCTGGGCTCTTCAGCTTGTATCATCAAATTGTTGCAACTCTTTGTTGCTGAACACAACACCAGGATTGCAGCGCCACTACGTCCACAAGCAAGCAAAAAAATGCACGTTTGAATGAAAGATGACAGCTGGCGCGACAGCGCGACGCAACCAGCAGCGCACGCAGAAGGGCGGAAAGCAACCCGCGGCAAACAAACAGGGGCCGCAGCAGCGAAAAATCAGCCAGCACGAACTGGACAAGCAAGGGCCGCCGCACCCCCGAGGGGGAGACCAAAGACATTTTACACCACAATTTCACCAACCGGCGGGCCTTGGGCCCCGCCCGTCACCCGCCCGGCGCCGCCGCGCTGGCCGCCAGGAACGAGTCCAGCTCCCTTATCACCCGCGGCCCCAGCTGCTGCGCGGTCTCAAGCATCTCTATCAGCACCGCCTGCCCGATGCCGCCGCCCCCCGCCTTGCTGCTGCCAGCAACGCGCCCCTGGGGGCCGACCGCGACGTGAAGCACCGCCGAGGCGCAGGGCTCCTCCTCCGCTGTTAAGTCGGCCACGCAGCGGCTGCCGATCTGCGGCAGTCGCCATCGGGGTTCAGGGCGCAGCACGTGCGCGCGTGTTGAAACGGAGGCCATGCGCTGCCCTGCCCTGTGAGGGCTCAGCCCCTTCCGGGCACGAGCGCAGCACCGCAACGCGCGAAACACACCGCCAACGAGTGAACCGCTGCCTCGCTGCAAAGCTGCCTGTTGCGGCCGCACATCTCCGCCTTGCAGACCTTGTCGTCACAATACGCGGAACACAACCACATCAGAAGCGAACGGCACGCGTCACAGGTCCACACATCGGCAGGGTCCGCGCAGCCCACCTGCCCCAATGTGACGATGACGGGCAGGGTGGTGACGTCCAGGGGTGTCCCCTCGCTGTCGTCCCCGAGCTCTATCTCAGGCTCGTCGTCTTCGCCCTCCCCCATGGTGACCTCCACCTGAATTCAAATGTGTGTGTGTGTGTGTGTGTGTGTGTGTGCTTTGTGTGTGTGTATGTGTGTGTATGTGTGTATGTGTGTGTGTGTGTGTGTGTGTGTGTGTACGCACGCGAGCGATGTGTTTCTGAATTCATGTGTGCGCGCGCGCAAGCGCTTGTGTGCATGTGCGCGTCTGTCCCTCTGTGTATTTGTGCGTGTGTGAATGTGTGTGCGCGTGTGGGGAAAGCCTCCACGTTCGGTGCATCTGCAAGATTCTTGCACGTTTTAGTGTGTCTGTGCGTGCGTGCGCCCTCGCAACGCAGCGCTGTTGTGTGATCGACACTGCAAACGCACAGGCCACCTCTGCTCCGCACAGCGGCGCCCCAGCACCTCGCTTGGCCCCCCCCCCCCCCCCCCC